>NW_026607368.1:7500-82500 GCF_029890125.1 Rhinichthys klamathensis goyatoka
ATCTGGGTAACACAAGAACACTTCCCAAACACTGGGTTGTTACGTCTGACCCAGGATCTGGGTAACACAAGAACACGACCCAAACACTGGGTTGTTACGTCTGACCCAGGATCTGAGTAACACAAGAACACTACCCAAACACTGGGTTGTTACGTCTGACCCAAGATCTGGGTAACACAAGAACACTTCCCAAACACTGGGTTGTTACGTCTGACCCAAGATCTGGGTAACACAAGAACACTACCCAAACACTGGGTTGTTACATCTGACCCAGGATCTGGGTAACACAAGAACACTACCCAAACACTGGGTTGTTACATCTGACCCAGGATCTGGGTAACACAAGAACACTACCCAAACACTGGGTTGTTACGTCTGACCCAAGATCTGGGTAACACAAGAACACTACCCAAACACTGGGTTGTTACGTCTGACCCAAGATCTGGGTAACACAAGAACACTTCCCAAACACTGGGTTGTTATGTCAAGTCATCTTCATTTATATAGCGCTTTTAACAATGGAGATTGTTTCAAAGCAGCTTTACAGAGATAAACATATAATTTACGGCAACAGAGATTGTTTTGGCTTTATAGTGGTTCCTGAATAATGTTATTTCCAGCTAAAGTTGGTTTTGATTGATTCACCTCCGTCGAAATGATCATTTGTTATTACATTAGGGGCCACTAAGACGACGCCGTTCTCTCTAAACAGACTTTAAACGCGAACCTGTGACCTGATGGCGTTCACATGCGCATTAAGAATTGATTCTATAGATATGAGCTTTTGAAAATATGTGCGCAGGTTTGTAATTCCATACAACCCATGCCTAAACAAACTACTTGTCTTGCCTATAAATTTTGATACAGAATTTTGTTTTATTTTATTTTATCACTTCGGGGTACGCAAACCGAATTTCCACAACGCTTTATCTGTACAGTGGGAAAGGGATCCTCCATAGGGAGAGGATAGTTGACACTTCAGCACTGCATTGTCATCGGGTCCAGGCGAATCTCCTTCGTCAGATCTGGATACGGCCTGGATCCGGCAGGCTGCGGGAAAACCTCGGGATAAACAAAGACACTAATATTAGCGTAGATGCCATTCTTCTTATGATAACGAGTACATCAGGATTTAAGGGAAGTGTTCCCAGTTCCGGCTGACCTAATCTATGCAGCCTAACATTGAATTATAGAAGTCTATAATGTATTATGTGTATGCTAGGTCAAAGAGATGTGTTTTTAGTCTAGCTTTGAACTGACAGAGTGTGTCTGCTTCCCGGACAATGGTAGGAAGACTGTTCCAAAGTTTTGGTGCTAAATAGGAAAAGGATCTACCGCCAGCAGTCGATTTAGATATTCTAGGTATTATCAACTGGCCGGAGTTTTGAGATCGCAATAGACGTGAAGGACTATAATGCGTTAAGAGCTCGCTCAAGTACTGCGGAGCTAAACCATTTAGTGCTTTGTAGGTAATCAACAATATTTTAAAATTTATACAATGTTTAATAGGGAGCCAATGCAGTGTTGACAGAACCGGGCTAATATGGTCATACTTCCTGGTTCTGGTAAGAACTCGAGCGGCTGCGTTTTGAACCAGCTGTAGTTTGTTTATTAAGCGTGCAGGGCAACCACCCAGTAGAGCATTACAGTAATCTAGCCTTGATGTGATGAACGCATGAACTAATTGTTCCGCATTTCCCAATGAGAGCATATGGCGTATTTTAGATATATTTTTAAGATGGAAGAATGCAGTTTTACAGATACTAGACACGTGACTTTCAAAAGAAAGGTCTGACCCAGGATCTGGGTAACACAAGAAGACTACCCAAACACTGGGTTGTTACGTCTGACCCAGGATCTGGGTTACACAAAAACTACCCAGATACTGAAAAAATAACCCCAAAAATGACCCAAAAGGCTCAACCCAGGATTTGGGTAGAAAGAATAACCCAAGATGTTTTAGAGTGTGATAGAGATTTGATTATTAATGAATGCTCTCTCGATGTGCAGAGCTGCCGGTTCCTCTGGCGGGTCAGTTTGTGTCTCCTCCGGTGCGTACGGGCGCCGCGGGCCACGCCTGGGTCTCCGTGGACCAACAGTGTCATCTACACTACGAGATCGTGGTCAACGGCCTCAGCAGGAGCGAAGACGCCTCCATCAACGCTCACCTGCACGGATTGGCCGAGATCGGCGAGATGGACGACTCCTCCACCAATCACAAGAGACTTCTGACGGGCTTCTACGGCCAACAGGTAAACCAATCAAGCATGACACAATTCAGCATGGTTATAATTAAGGTGTTAGGTTTCGTTTGAATTTTAACGATTCCGGTTCCGATTTTGCTTATCGATTCCTAATTTCGATTCCAATAAGGTAAAAATAAAAACTTGGATATCATTCATATTTAGTCTTATTGCAAAACATTTAATTGCAGCTGAATATCATGAACATAAATCATTGATCGCTTCAATGATTTAAAGTAATATTGAAATGCCCACAGAGGAATCGATAAGAGGAATCCAAATCTTAAGTTTATAACAAGTATCCGATTCCTGACCTCAAGAATTAAATTCCAGAACTGGAATTGATTTTCGATTCCCGACCCGTTATAATGTAAACTGCGTGATTACAGAACAACACAACGTTTTTCTTTGGCCAGAAGCACAATCATGCTGTCGTTTATTGGATACTTTAAAGGGATTGTTTATAAAACAAAGCTGGTGTTTCCTCAAATGAGCTGGAACCAGTTTAATTCTGTTTTAAGGTAAAGATTGTCGTATCGTTTGCACAAAGCTTGAAGTGTCTCTGTGTCTTCTAGGCTCAGGGTGTGTTGAAGGATATCAGCGTTGAGTTATTGAGGCATTTGGACGAAGGCATGGCTTATATTCAGGTCAGCACCAAAATGAATCCAAGAGGAGAAATACGAGGACGGGTAAGTAGTACACACACACACACACACACGCTCACACTCACTTTCTCATACACACTCTCACACACACACACACTCTCTCTCTCTCACTCTATCTCTCACACACACACACACACACACACAAATATTGACTTATTTCATTATTTTTTTTATTATATTTATTCAATAAATATATATTTATGTTTAAGTTTTTGTGTATTTTACTTTATCTGCAGTAACAGAACGGTGTTTTATGGTGTTAGCTTCAGTAAACTACACCACCCGTGTTTGACTGTACTCTGTGTTGTGCAGATCCAGGTCCCCAACAGCTGTGAGTCGGGCTCTCGGGGGGAGGTGGTGGAGGAGGACGAGTTCCACGAGCTGGTGTTCGTGCGCGACCCGGCGGAGCTGAAGAAGGACCCGCACACATGCTTCTTCGAGGGGGAACATCACGCACACGGGTCTCAGTGGACCCCGCAGTACAACACCTGCTTCACCTGCTCATGCCAGGTACACACACCGCCTCAACACACACACACACCGGCTCAGCCGTAACACACACCGCATCAGCCGTAACACACACCGCCTCAGCCGTAACACACACCGCCTCAACACACACACACACCGCCTCAGCCGTAACACACACCGCCTCAGCCGTAACACACACCGCCTCAGCCGTAACACACACCGCCTCAGCCGCCTCAGCCGTAACACACACCGCCTCAGCCGTAACACACACCGCCTCAACACACACCGCCTCAGCCGTAACACACACCGCCTCAGCCGTAACACACACCGCCTCAGCCGTAACACACACCGCCTCAGCCGTAACACACACCGCCTCAGCCGTAACACACACCGCCTTAGCCGTAACACACACCGACTCAGCCGTAACACACACCGCCTCAGCCGTAACACACACCGCCTCAGCCGTAACACACACCGCATCAGCCGTAACACACACCGCATCAGCCGTAACACACACCGCATCAGCCGTAACACACACCGCCTCAGCCGTAACACACACCGCCTCAGCCGTAACACACACCGCCTCAGCCGTAACACACACCGCCTCAGCCGTAACACACACCGCCTCAGCCGTAACACACACCGCCTCAGCCGTAACACACACCGCCTTAGCCGTAACACACACCGCCTCAGCCGTAACACACACCGCCTCAGCCGTAACACACACCGACTCAGCCGTAACACACACCGCCTCAGCCGTAACACACACCGCCTCAGCCGTAACACACACCGCCTCAGCCGTAACACACACCGCCTCAGCCGTAACACACACCGCCTGAGCCGTAACACACACCGCCTCAGCCGTAACACACACCGCATCAGCCGTAACACACACCGCCTCAGCCGTAACACACACCGCCTCAGCCGTAACACACACCGCATCAGCCGTAACACACACCGACTCAGCCGTAACACACACCGCCTCAGCCGTAACACACACCGCCTGAGCCGTAACACACACCGCCTCAGCCGTAACACACACCGCCTCAGCCGTAACACACACCGCCTCAGCCGTAACACACACCGCCTCAGCCGTAACACACACCGCATCAGCCGTAACACACACCGCCTCAGCCGTAACACACACCGACTCAGCCGTAACACACACCGCCTCAGCCGTAACACACACCGCCTCAGCCGTAACACACACCGCCTCAGCCGTAACACACACCGCCTCAGCCGTAACACACACCGCCTCAGCCGTAACACACACCGCATCAGCCGTAACACACACCGCCTCAGCCGTAACACACACCGCCTCAGCCGTAACACACACCGACTCAGCCGTAACACACACCGCATCAGCCGTAACACACACCGCATCAGCCGTAACACACACCGCCTCAGCCGTAACACACACCGCCTCAGCCGTAACACACACCGCCTCAGCCGTAACACACACCGCATCAGCCGTAACACACACCGCCTCGGCCGTAACACACACCGCATCAGCCGTAACACACACCGCATCAGCCGTAACACACACCGCCTCAGCCGTAACACACACCGCATCAGCCGTAACACACACCGCCTCGGCCGTAACACACACCGCCTCGGCCGTAACACACACCGCCTCGGCCGTAACACACACCGCCTCGGCCGTAACACACACCGCCTCGGCCGTAACACACACCGCCTCGGCCGTAACACACACCGCATCAGCCGTAACACACACCGCCTCAGCCGTAACACACACCGCATCAGCCGTAACACACACCGCCTCGGCCGTAACACACACCGCATCAGCCGTAACACACACCGCATCAGCCGTAACACACACCGCATCAGCCGTAACACACACCGCCTCAGCCGTAACACACACCGCCTCAGCCGTAACACACACCGCATCAGCCGTAACACACACCGCCTCAGCCGTAACACACACCGCCTGAGCCGTAACACACACCGCCTGAGCCGTAACACACACCGCCTCAGCCGTAACACACACCGCCTGAGCCGTAACACACACCGCCTCAGCCGTAACACACACCGCCTGAGCCGTAACACACACCGCATCAGCCGTAACACACACCGCATCAGCCGTAACACACACCGCATCAGCCGTAACACACACCGCCTCAGCCGTAACACACACCGCCTCAGCCGTAACACACACCGCATCAGCCGTAACACACACCGCCTCAGCCGTAACACACACCGCCTGAGCCGTAACACACACCGCCTGAGCCGTAACACACACCGCCTCAGCCGTAACACACACCGCCTCAGCCGTAACACACACCGCCTGAGCCGTAACACACACCGCCTCAGCCGTAACACACACCGCCTCAGCCGTAACACACACCGCCTCAGCCGTAACACACACCGCCTGAGCCGTAACACACACCGCCTCAGCTGTAACACACACCGCCTCAGCCGTAACACACACCGCCTTAGCCGTAACACACACCGCCTGAGCCGTAACACACACCGCCTCAGCCGTAACACACACCGCCTGAGCCGTAACACACACCGCCTCAGCCGTAACACACACCGCCTGAGCCGTAACACACACCGCATCAGCCGTAACACACACCGCATCAGCCGTAACACACACCGCCTCGGCCGTAACACACACCGCCTCGGCCGTAACACACACCGCCTCAGCCGTAACACACACCGACTCAGCCGTAACACACACCGCCTCAGCTGTAACACACACCGACTCAGCCGTAACACACACCGCCTCAGCCGTAACACACACCGCCTCAGCCGTAACACACACCGCCTGAGCCGTAACACACACCGCCTCAGCCGTAACACACACCGCCTGAGCCGTAACACACACCGCCTCAGCCGTAACACACACCGCCTCAGCCGTAACACACACCGCCTCAGCCGTAACACACACCGCATCAGCCGTAACACACACCGCCTCAGCCGTAACACACACCGCCTCGGCCGTAACACACACCGCCTGAGCCGTAACACACACCGCCTGAGCCGTAACACACACCGCCTGAGCCGTAACACGCACCGCCTGAGCCGTAACACACACCGCCTCAGCCGTAACACACACCGCCTGAGCCGTAACACACACCGCCTTAGCCGTAACAAACACACCGCCTCAGCCGTAACACACACCGCATCAGTGCCTTAGCCGTAACACACACACACCGCCTCAGTGCCTTAGCCGTAACACACACACACCGCCTCAGTGCCTTAGCCGTAACACACACCGCCTCAGCCGTAACACACACACACCGCCTCAGTGCCTTAGCCGTAACACACACACACCGCCTCAGTGCCTTAGCCGTAACACACACACACCGCCTCAGTGCCTTAGCCGTAACACACACACACCGCCTCATTGTCTTAGCCGTAACACACACACACACACCGCCTCAGTGCCTTAGCCGTACTACACACACACACCACCTTAGCCGTAACACAGTGAAAAAAATAGCTTTATTAGACTTTATTAAAAAAACTTTATTGTATTTGAAATATATTCCCTTTTTCAATAGTACATTGCAAATATACTAATTTGTACTCTTTAAATATATTAAAAGTATATTAGCATCATGCCTTTACCTGTTTTCACAAAAATGATTAAATAATTAAATAAAAATAAATAATCGTTTAGTATCTTTTCGAAAATTATATTTGAAGTGAAAATTATTAATTATTAATTATTAAAAATTAATATTAAGTGTATTTATTTGCACTTAAAAATATATTTTACGTATATTTTTAGCCGTGTGCTGAAAATGATCATAACACACACCGCCTCAGCCGTAACACACACCGACTCAGCCGTAACACACACCGCATCAGCCGTAACACACACCGCATCAGCCGTAACACACACCGCCTCAGCCGTAACACACACCGCATCAGCCGTAACACACACCGCCTCAGCCGTAACACACACCGCCTCAGCCGTAACACACACCGCATCAGCCGTAACACACACCGCCTCAGCCGTAACACACACCGCCTCAGCCGTAACACACACCGCCTCAGCCGTAACACACACCGCATCAGCCGTAACACACACCGCATCAGCCGTAACACACACCGCCTCAGCCGTAACACACACCGCCTCAGCCGTAACACACACCGCCTCAGCCGTAACACACACCGCCTCAGCCGTAACACACACCGCCTCAGCCGTAACACACACCGCCTCAGCCGTAACACACACCGCATCAGCCGTAACACTCACCGCCTCGGCCGTAACACACACCGCCTCAGCCGTAACACACACCGCATCAGCCGTAACACACACCGCATCAGCCGTAACACACACCGCATCAGCCGTAACACACACCGCCTCAGCCGTAACACACACCGCCTCAGCCGTAACACACACCGCATCAGCCGTAACACACACCGCCTCAGCCGTAACACACACCGCCTGAGCCGTAACACACACCGCCTGAGCCGTAACACACACCGCCTCAGCCGTAACACACACCGCCTGAGCCGTAACACACACCGCCTCAGCCGTAACACACACCGCCTCAGCCGTAACACACACCGCCTGAGCCGTAACACACACCGCCTCAGCCGTAACACACACCGCCTCAGCCGTAACACACACCGCCTCAGCCGTAACACACACCGACTCAGCCGTAACACACACCGCATCAGCCGTAACACACACCGCATCAGCCGTAACACACACCGCCTCAGCCGTAACACACACCGCCTCAGCCGTAACACACACCGCCTCAGCCGTAACACACACCGCATCAGCCGTAACACACACCGCCTCGGCCGTAACACACACCGCATCAGCCGTAACACACACCGCATCAGCCGTAACACACACCGCCTCAGCCGTAACACACACCGCATCAGCCGTAACACACACCGCCTCGGCCGTAACACACACCGCCTCGGCCGTAACACACACCGCCTCGGCCGTAACACACACCGCCTCGGCCGTAACACACACCGCCTCGGCCGTAACACACACCGCCTCGGCCGTAACACACACCGCATCAGCCGTAACACACACCGCCTCAGCCGTAACACACACCGCATCAGCCGTAACACACACCGCCTCGGCCGTAACACACACCGCATCAGCCGTAACACACACCGCATCAGCCGTAACACACACCGCATCAGCCGTAACACACACCGCCTCAGCCGTAACACACACCGCCTCAGCCGTAACACACACCGCATCAGCCGTAACACACACCGCCTCAGCCGTAACACACACCGCCTGAGCCGTAACACACACCGCCTGAGCCGTAACACACACCGCCTCAGCCGTAACACACACCGCCTGAGCCGTAACACACACCGCCTCAGCCGTAACACACACCGCCTGAGCCGTAACACACACCGCATCAGCCGTAACACACACCGCATCAGCCGTAACACACACCGCATCAGCCGTAACACACACCGCCTCAGCCGTAACACACACCGCCTCAGCCGTAACACACACCGCATCAGCCGTAACACACACCGCCTCAGCCGTAACACACACCGCCTGAGCCGTAACACACACCGCCTGAGCCGTAACACACACCGCCTCAGCCGTAACACACACCGCCTCAGCCGTAACACACACCGCCTGAGCCGTAACACACACCGCCTCAGCCGTAACACACACCGCCTCAGCCGTAACACACACCGCCTCAGCCGTAACACACACCGCCTGAGCCGTAACACACACCGCCTCAGCTGTAACACACACCGCCTCAGCCGTAACACACACCGCCTTAGCCGTAACACACACCGCCTGAGCCGTAACACACACCGCCTCAGCCGTAACACACACCGCCTGAGCCGTAACACACACCGCCTCAGCCGTAACACACACCGCCTGAGCCGTAACACACACCGCATCAGCCGTAACACACACCGCATCAGCCGTAACACACACCGCCTCGGCCGTAACACACACCGCCTCGGCCGTAACACACACCGCCTCAGCCGTAACACACACCGACTCAGCCGTAACACACACCGCCTCAGCTGTAACACACACCGACTCAGCCGTAACACACACCGCCTCAGCCGTAACACACACCGCCTCAGCCGTAACACACACCGCCTGAGCCGTAACACACACCGCCTCAGCCGTAACACACACCGCCTGAGCCGTAACACACACCGCCTCAGCCGTAACACACACCGCCTCAGCCGTAACACACACCGCCTCAGCCGTAACACACACCGCATCAGCCGTAACACACACCGCCTCAGCCGTAACACACACCGCCTCGGCCGTAACACACACCGCCTGAGCCGTAACACACACCGCCTGAGCCGTAACACACACCGCCTGAGCCGTAACACGCACCGCCTGAGCCGTAACACACACCGCCTCAGCCGTAACACACACCGCCTGAGCCGTAACACACACCGCCTTAGCCGTAACAAACACACCGCCTCAGCCGTAACACACACCGCATCAGTGCCTTAGCCGTAACACACACACACCGCCTCAGTGCCTTAGCCGTAACACACACACACCGCCTCAGTGCCTTAGCCGTAACACACACCGCCTCAGCCGTAACACACACACACCGCCTCAGTGCCTTA
Organism: Rhinichthys klamathensis goyatoka; assembly: GCF_029890125.1. NCBI lineage: Eukaryota > Metazoa > Chordata > Actinopteri > Cypriniformes > Leuciscidae > Rhinichthys > Rhinichthys klamathensis. The sequence goes on from NW_026607368.1 coordinate 17,447, forward strand.
GCCGTAACACACACACACCGCCTCAGTGCCTTAGCCGTAACACACACACACCGCCTCAGTGCCTTAGCCGTAACACACACACACCGCCTCATTGTCTTAGCCGTAACACACACACACACACCGCCTCAGTGCCTTAGCCGTACTACACACACACACCACCTTAGCCGTAACACAGTGAAAAAAATAGCTTTATTAGACTTTATTAAAAAAACTTTATTGTATTTGAAATATATTCCCTTTTTCAATAGTACATTGCAAATATACTAATTTGTACTCTTTAAATATATTAAAAGTATATTAGCATCATGCCTTTACCTGTTTTCACAAAAATGATTAAATAATTAAATAAAAATAAATAATCGTTTAGTATCTTTTCGAAAATTATATTTGAAGTGAAAATTATTAATTATTAATTATTAAAAATTAATATTAAGTGTATTTATTTGCACTTAAAAATATATTTTACGTATATTTTTAGCCGTGTGCTGAAAATGATCATAACACACACCGCCTCAGCCGTAACACACACCGACTCAGCCGTAACACACACCGCATCAGCCGTAACACACACCGCATCAGCCGTAACACACACCGCCTCAGCCGTAACACACACCGCATCAGCCGTAACACACACCGCCTCAGCCGTAACACACACCGCCTCAGCCGTAACACACACCGCATCAGCCGTAACACACACCGCCTCAGCCGTAACACACACCGCCTCAGCCGTAACACACACCGCCTCAGCCGTAACACACACCGCATCAGCCGTAACACACACCGCATCAGCCGTAACACACACCGCCTCAGCCGTAACACACACCGCCTCAGCCGTAACACACACCGCCTCAGCCGTAACACACACCGCCTCAGCCGTAACACACACCGCCTCAGCCGTAACACACACCGCCTCAGCCGTAACACACACCGCATCAGCCGTAACACTCACCGCCTCGGCCGTAACACACACCGCCTCAGCCGTAACACACACCGCATCAGCCGTAACACACACCGCATCAGCCGTAACACACACCGCATCAGCCGTAACACACACCGCCTCAGCCGTAACACACACCGCCTCAGCCGTAACACACACCGCATCAGCCGTAACACACACCGCCTCAGCCGTAACACACACCGCCTGAGCCGTAACACACACCGCCTGAGCCGTAACACACACCGCCTCAGCCGTAACACACACCGCCTGAGCCGTAACACACACCGCCTCAGCCGTAACACACACCGCCTCAGCCGTAACACACACCGCCTGAGCCGTAACACACACCGCCTCAGCCGTAACACACACCGCCTCAGCCGTAACACACACCGCATCAGCCGTAACACACACCGCCTCAGCCGTAACACACACCGCCTCGGCCGTAACACACACCGCCTGAGCCGTAACACACACCGCCTGAGCCGTAACACACACCGCCTGAGCCGTAACACACACCGCCTGAGCCGTAACACACACCGCCTCAGCCGTAACACACACCGCCTGAGCCGTAACACACACCGCCTTAGCCGTAACAAACACACCGCCTCAGCCGTAACACACACCGCCTGAGCCGTAACACACACCGCCTGAGCCGTAACACACACCGCCTGAGCCGTAACACACACCGCCTGAGCCGTAACACACACCGCCTCAGCCGTAACACACACCGCCTGAGCCGTAACACACACCGCCTTAGCCGTAACAAACACACCGCCTCAGCCGTAACACACACCGCATCAGTGCCTTAGCCGTAACACACACACACCGCCTCAGTGCCTTAGCCGTAACACACACACACCGCCTCAGTGCCTTAGCCGTAACACACACCGCCTCAGCCGTAACACACACACACCGCCTCAGTGCCTTAGCCGTAACACACACACACCGCCTCAGTGCCTTAGCCGTAACACACACACACCGCCTCAGTGCCTTAGCCGTAACACACACACACCGCCTCATTGTCTTAGCCGTAACACACACACACACACCCCCTCAGTGCCTTAGCCGTACTACACACACACACCACCTTAGCCGTAACACAGTGAAAAAAATAGCTTTATTAGACTTTATTAAAAAAACTTTATTGTATTTGAAATATATTCCCTTTTTCAATAGTACATTGCAAATATACTAATTTGTACTCTTTAAATATATTAAAAGTATATTAGCATCATGCCTTTACCTGTTTTCACAAAAATGATTAAATAATTAAATAAAAATAAATAATCGTTTAGTATCTTTTCGAAAATTATATTTGAAGTGAAAATTATTAATTATTAAAAATTAATATTAAGTGTATTTATTTGCACTTAAAAATATATTTTACGTATATTTTTAGCCGTGTGCTGAAAATGATCATTGTAACAATACATTGAAAGTGTACTTTCAAAATACATTATAATATACAATATTGTGCAAAGTATAGCCAAGTGATATTTGTTTATTAATGTGCATTTATTATTGAAGACAAAGTGTGCAATGTGTAGTATTTGGAATAAGCCAAAGGCATTACTGAGCAAATACTCTTTACTGAAATATAATACACTTATGGTATATTGCTTATACACTTTAATATCACTAATCAAGCATGTAATTAGTCCCTACACTGGCATACACTTAAAGTATACTTGAATTTGTTCCAATTTAGCTCACAAAAAGTACAAAATTACTTTAGCACACTTCAAGTTAACTGATCATTAACACACCTGAAGTATACTGGAGTAGTCTGGCTGCAAGCATACTTAGCATCTTGTTTGTGTCCACTAGACCGTAGCTCATGATGTGTGTGTTTTAATCTCTCAGAAGAAGACGGTGATCTGTGATCCGGTGATCTGCCCTGCGCTCTCGTGTCCTCACACTCTCCAGCCTGAAGACCAGTGCTGTCCGGTGTGTGACGGTGAGTAACCAGACAACGCTATCACACTCACCCGTCCCTCGCGGGTCAAAATCACCCCAAGCCCTAAACATATACTTCATTTTTATTTATTTTTGTCCAGAAAGGATTTATTTCATTTTGATACTATTTTTTCTATTTTGAATGCATTTTTTTTTGTACCTTTAAATTACTAGATTTGATCAATAAATAATCATTTAAGCACATTCCTCACATTCTTTCAACTTAAATTCAAAATACTCTTTTAATTCAGCTTACATTGGGAGTCTTTGACCTCTTGTGGAAATAATAATAACACATGATATGTCATGACTCTAGATGGGCTTATAGCTCTATATGGAGCAGAGGAGCTGTTACGCTGGGTCCTAAAGCCAGTTTATTTCAGTGTGCGCTCACACACACACATGTAGACATTATACAATCATTTTTTGGTAAAGGTTTAGCGTTTTTATTTTGAATTTTGAGCATTTTTAGGTTTTTCTGTCTACTAAAGCATTCCTCGCATTCCACTCATTGGAGACCCCTCTGATGAACACTCAATTTTTAATGTTTAATGTGTGCTATAAAGTTTTTTAACATTGTTTTTGATTTCTGTCAACAGAAAAGAAGGAGACCAAAGAGACAACTGCTGTAGAGAAAATTGAGGAAGATCCAGAAGGTGAGTTTATAATAATCCAATACATAAAATGCAATATTATGACTATTATTTTAAATGCGCGACTGGTTGGAAGTGTATAGTGAGATGCTTACGGGTAATTCCAGCGTTATGGATGTGACATTTTGGTTAAAACTTTATTTTTTCATGGTAAAGATGACCTTTGCATGGAATTGCCCTTATTTCTCCTTTCAGGCTGTTATTTCGAGGGTGATCAGAAGATGCACGCACCCGGAACAACATGGCATCCGTTCGTCCCGCCGTTCGGGTACATCAAGTGTGCCGTGTGCACCTGCAAGGTGAGTCGACAGACAGTACACCACAGAAGTACTTCATATCAGAGTTATGAACAGAAATACCACATGTGGACTCAGACATTACAGTTTGTTTCAACTGCTAACTCACAAAATCGTCACACAATTTCTGAAAGCTGACACTCAAACACCAGAAACACACACCAGATCTGCAGAACCGAGCACTAAACCTCAGCCTTCGACTCAGTTTCGTTAAACACCTTTTGCAAACCACAACACACACATCTCTATGTAACACACAAATCTAACAGGAAGAATCTTGATTTCCTTTTTCAAACACAACTTATCCAAACACCACAGTAATTCATCAGAGCGTCACACACATGTGCAAACACTCATCGCTTTACTGAACACACACCAATCATGGCTTTAGAATAGGCCTATAAAAGGTCAACGGTCGAGTTATAGGTTTTTCGGACTGTAATACTGTATTCACAACCACAAATGCTTACAGTAAATAAACGTATAGTTTGGTTTCAATCTTGTCTTCATGTTTACCGTGAATTGTTCAACATCTCTCCGGCGATTACTTTCAACCTTGTCCAGAAATGTTCGTGAAAGAAGAGCTTTAGGTTTTGAATAACGGTGTGTATATGATATATCCAGAAATATGATATTATGGCAAAGGTGTTTGCAACGTAAGACAAATGTTTGCTTTTGAGATGTTTGTGATATTTTGAACGCAGTGCTTAATTTAGCAAGAGATGTGAGGCATTTTACATTTTGTGTGCAATTCTTGGATTTGTGTGTAAAGTTTTGGAAAAAAAGAGGCAAAGTTTTGAAAATGTGTGTGAGCAGTTGAAAAATACAGTATGTTAATGCTTACCGTCATTGCCTGGTCCGTCACAGGGCTCCACTGGAGAAGTGCACTGCGAGAAGGTGACGTGCCCGCCCCTTACCTGCAGTCGACCAATCAGAGCCAACCCGTCAGACTGCTGCAAGGCGTGTCCTGCCGAAGACACGCCCCCTCTGGAGGACGACGAGATGATGCAGGCCGACGGGACGCGCCACTGCAAGTTCGGCAAAAACTACTACCAGAACAGCGAACACTGGCACCCGAGCGTGCCGCTGGTGGGCGAGATGAAGTGCATCACCTGCTGGTGTGATGTGAGTCCTGCGCCTTATTTCTGTTCAGTGTGGGAGCTTGTTTCAACCAGGGAAGAAGAAAAAAGTAGAGATATAAACATAGAATTCCAACAAAAAAGTAGAAATTGCAAGATTGTGAGAAAAGTCAGAATCAATAGATAAAACAAGTCTCAATTACCTTTTCTATTGGCCTGTGATATTCCGAGCATGTAGAGAGTGTGAGTTAATCTCCTGTGGTGTTCCCAGCACGGCGTGACGAAGTGCCAGAGGAAGCAGTGTCCGCTGTTGAGCTGCCGGAACCACGTCCGCAGAGAGGGAACCTGCTGTCCCGAGTGCATAGGTGAGTCCTCGCCACAAACACCTCAAGACACGCACCGAATCCTGGACTCGTAACCCTCGGCTGCTCCTCACGGCAAACAGCTCAGATTATAAATTAATGTACTCTATTTTAGTCCAATAATCATTTTTTTTAATATTTTGTATTTTTAGGGGATTTTATGGTAGTAAATTATATTTTCGCTGTATTTATAATCCATTTATTCACTTTTTGAGCGTAGACCTGAAAATTACATGTCCAGCTGAAACTGTGGAGAATCTGGAACGCTTTAGAGCGACAGACTGAAGTTTGATCTCTTCTCAAACACGACACTTGCAGATTATTGCTGACGGGAAAGAAGTTTTAAAAAGTGAACGTAAAAAAAGTTACAGAATTTTACGTTTATTGTTATGAAAAATGTGCCAAATACTATTTTTCAATTTTTATAGGAAATATATATTTTCCAAAACACATTTCACTCTAAAACTGCACTAAATCTCAGCCGTAACTCTCCCCCAGTGTGTTCCTCATGTGAGTCTGATCTCTCAGTAAACGAGCGTTCAGTGAGAGTGTGTTCGGCTGCAGTTCCACACGCTTCCACTAGAGGAAACTCTACATTCATTTCCACTGCGTCATTTCTGACCGCAGAAACACAAGTGTGACTGTTGTTATCAGCACCATTAAACCTGTTCAGATCATGGCCAGGAGTTATTTGTGTTCACACAGCAAGTGCCAAAACCTTTACCAAGTTTCGTACCATTCCGATGAAAAAAAAAAAAAAAAAAACATTTACAATTTTCCGGTCAAAAATGACCGCAGAGCACCAGAGGGTTTCCATAACATAAATCCTCAGCAAACTTCACCTCTTTGTTTTACAGAGGACTTTATGGAAAAAGAAGAAATGGCGAAGATGGTGGAGAAAAAGAAAAGCTGGAGACACTGACCCTTTCCTCAACGCTCGCTGTCCGCCTGTTCTGAGATCAGGTCGTCTCGAGCTCGCACAACGGGACGCCTGAGGACCGCACAACTAACCCAGCGCACGAAACCGAAGAAGAGGTCCAGACACACCGAATGTAAGAAGGAAGTTTGAGAGAAAGTGGTTCTGAAGATACACGTTATCAAGGCAAACCAGGAGAACGACTCTCGACCGCTGACGTTTGAGTTTCCCACGGGAATGTTTGCGCATTTGACTTGGTGCAAAACATCAGACACTCATACTAAGATTTTACACATCATCATCATCATCATCATCATCATCATCATCATCATCATCATCATCATCATACCTGTAAATGTGTGCATGTGAGCACAACGTAAAAATACGCTTCTCAACAAAATGCACCTGCAATCTTTCATAATGCACATACGACTCGAATCCCAGCCAATCAGCAGGACTGTTGCGATGCATCTGATTGGAGATCCGCCCTGTGGGAGGGGCTTGCCATGGGGGCGGGGTTTATAATGCTCATCAACATAAGCTCCGCCCACTTCTGTTCTGCTGCACATGATGTTATAAGTCTGTTCGCTGGTATATAATATTTTATGGCTATTTTCTTTCAGTATTTTGATGGGTATTATGAATATTATTACATTTTGTATTGCATATTTATTAATGATGAATAAACAATAAAGTTTTTAAATTTATGTTGTCATATAAGAAGCATGTTGTTCTCTCTGCACAAACACCGGTTTGCCATGATGGCGTTTATCCCTCTGCTGCTCTACGCCTGTCCGTCAAACATGGCCGAATTTTTATTTCAATGACATTAATGCACTATATTTTAGTTTGATGTTTTTTATTTAATATTTAAGTAACAATTCTCGGTCCAAAATGGCCGAAGAGCACCAGAGCAACTGCCTTTTTCAGGAAAGGTAAAAGCTTTTAAAATATCTGTAGATCTTATTTCATGCACTTCACCCACAATGCATCTCGTCAGTGGGTTCAGGCCTACAGGAATACACCATTCCTCTTCCCAGAAGCACTGTTGAGGTGTCGAACCGCTAATAACTGAGGAACGCCGTCGCTAGTGCTAGCTTTACTCATCATCCTTCTGTTCCCACTTTTGTTCCTCCACTTTCCCGAGTGATTAATGCGCCGGTCATCGGCCCGTCTCTGAATGCTTCTCATCGGGGAACCAGATTGGATCGGTTTTCTCAACCTCGTTCCAGTTGTCTGACTTAATCTGAGTGTCAAGCGGAGAAAACCCAGGGGAACATGAACGAAACTAACGCTTGTTTTCCACCAGCCTTTGGATAAAACCAGCGAATCAATTTCTCGAGCCCTTTAAACCTCAGTATTTTCCATTCGCTGTTCCCGTCTGGTGTTCATCTGCCCTTATATAACACTGAAGCCACTGGGTTTTGGGTGGATGAACAACAGACTTTACAACAGTACTTCTGTATTTCAATTTTATGCCTCCTATGGTGTGTCCTTGATTAATAAAAGTATTGATTTATTTTATTTCTTTCCCCCGAATTCTTTCTGACCCCAAAATTTTCAACGGTAGTGTTTAATGTTACAAAAGCTTCTATTTCAGATAAATGCTGTTCTTTTCAACTTTCTATTCATCAAAGAATCCTGAAATTATTGTTTTCAACACTGATAATAATCATAAACGTTTCTTGAGCATCAGATCCTCATATTAGAGTGATTTCTGAAGGATCATGTGACACTGAAGACTGGAGTAATGATGCTGAAAATACAGCTTTGATCACAGGAATAAATTACACTTTACTGTATATTCACATAGAAAACAGCTGATTTACACTGGAGTGATATTACACAATATTACTGTTTTTTCTTCTATTTTTAATCAAATAAACGCAGCCTTGGTGAGCAGAAAAGACTTATTTTACCGATCCAAAACCTTTGACTGGTATTAGTACATGTATATGATATTTGGTAGGTGTGTAGCACTTCAGTGTAATTATTGAGCTGCACATTAGTGTGAGTCTCTCCTATAACACACTTTGGGAAACAGACTAGTTTTCATCAGGAGTGTTTGGGAAGCGCCCTCTAGTGTTCACACCAATAACGGCAGTAAACCCAAACACAGGAGAGATGAGGTCCTGAAATCATACGCTTCAAACATCTCTGGATGTGCACAGTATACATATACACCTTTATTATATGTTGAATAGATTTAAAAACAAAACAAAAACACTTTAACTCAGAAGTAATTTGTCTCTCCTAACGTTTCACCAACTTTAGCCCTCTATGGTATGCATTATCTTCTAACCATGAAATATTTTTTTCAAATAAGTTTTTTATTAAATGAAATAGCTTCAATCATTAAAAAAATTCTGAACAAAAAATAAATTGTGTGTGTGTTGAGTTTCTTTTCTATTTAATTGCACATTTCTGTTAGAAATTGGTAGATTTGTGTACTATATTTGTAAACCAAAAATAAGTAGATCCCTATCATTAAATCCCAATCCTTTGGCTAACTCATAACTCTGCACTCTTCCTAATGGCCTTTCCCAAAATATTGCTGTATTAATTTTTTAATCAATCTGTTATTTATACATGAATACAACGATACTACATTAAACTCTTAAATCGTTGCAGTCATACTGCTGAAGAATCCCGATGGGGAATGCATTACTGAAGTCCACTGTGCAGCGGTGCCATATGGAAACTGTTGATATTTCATCAACTTACAGTAAAACTATGTTAGACAACGCTGATTTGTGAACAAAACTATCTAATTTACCCACAATTTCTGGAGCACCTCAACAGGCGTATTCAGTGTGACGTGACAGTCATGCGACAAGGCAAATGTCATGTGACTTAAGACCAGCACGTCATTGGCTACCTTAAGGCCCGCCCTTTTCATTCCCATAGTGCAATATATTGTGTTTTTCCCTGAAACACAAGGAATGGTTGACAGTGGTTGGTAGAGTTGAGGTTGACTAGTTACACTACTAACACAAGTTTGCGTGGCGAAACCATTGGGTCCTTTACCAATCGTCTGTTCTTAACCAATACTTGTGAACATCTTTGCATCGAGAAGGAGGGATATTGTTTGGTAACAATCATGTTCATCTCAATGTCAAATGTCAATTGTTTATTTCTTTTCAGTTCTTTCTTTTTGAGTTTGCATCCCTAGAAAACAGCTGATGTGTGTGTGTGTGTGTGTGTGTGTGTGTGTGTGTGTGTGTGTGTGTGTGTGTGTGTGTTTGTACAATAACAACACGAGCTAAATTAAAACCCAAAGTAATAACAGTGACAATGCAGCATTCTTCCAAGATTATGTAGAAGAAACTCGGAAATGTTTCTGTTTTTCCAAAAATACCCCACAAGCCATTCTTTGAAATATTAAAATCAATAAATAAGCCACCTTCGTATAATCACTATGACTCATAACTAACTTATACTTGTACTTCACACTGATTCAAGTCATCAGAGATAATGGCGTCTAGTATTCCACTAGATACACGGTAAAAAAAGAAATCTGTTAAATTTACGGTAAAAAACGGCAGCTGTGGTTGCCAGAAATCTACCGTAAAAAGGTGACCCGTTCCAGTAAGGTTTGACTGGTTCTGTGGTCCAGCACACCACTGGTGACCCGTTCCAGTAAGGTTTGACTGGTTCTGCGGTCCAACTCACCACTGGTGACCCGTTCCAGTAAGGTTTGACTGGTTCTGCTGTCCAGCACACCACTGGTGACCCGTTCCAGTAAGGTTTGGCTGGTTCTGTGGTCCAGCACACCACTGGTGACCCGTTCCAGTAAGGTTTGGCTGGTTCTGTGGTCCAGCACACCACTGGTGACCCGTTCCAGTAAGGTTTGACTGGTTCTGTGGTCCAGCACACCACTGGTGACCCGTTCCAGTAAGGTTTGGCTGGTTCTGTGGTCCAGCACACCACTGGTGACCCGTTCCAGTAAGGTTTGACTGGTTCTGCGGTCCAACTCACCACTGGTGACCCGTTCCAGTAAGGTTTGACTGGTTCTGCGGTCCAGCACACCACTGGTGACCCGTTCCAGTAAGGTTTGGCTGGTTCTGCGGTCCAGCACACCACTGGTGACCCGTTCCAGTAAGGTTTGACTGGTTCTGCGGTCCAACTCACCACTGGTGACCCGTTCCAGTAAGGTTTGACTGGTTCTGCGGTCCAGCACACCACTGGTGACCCGTTCCAGTAAGGTTTGACTGGTTCTGCGGTCCACCACACCACTGGTGACCCGTTCCAGTAAGGTTTGACTGGTTCTGCGGTCCAGCTCACTGCTGGTGACCCGTTCCAGTAAGGTTTGACTGGTTCTGCGGTCCAGCACACCACTGGTGACCCGTTCCAGTAAGGTTTGACTGGTTCTGTGGTCCAGCTCACCACTGGTGACCCGTTCCAGTAAGGTTTGACTGGTTCTGCGGTCCAGCACACCACTGGTGACCCGTTCCAGTAAGGTTTGACTGGTTCTGCGGTCCAGCACACCACTGGTGACCCGTTCCAGTAAAGTTTGACTGGTTCTGCGGTCCAGCTCACTGCTGGTGACCCGTTCCAGTAAGGTTTGACTGGTTCTGCGGTCCAGCACACCGCTGGTGACCCATTCCAGTAAGGTTTGACTGGTTCTGCGGTCCAACACCACTGGTGACCCGTTCCAGTAAGGTTTGACTGGTTCTGCGGTCCAGCACACCACTGGTGACCCGTTCCAGTAAGGTTTGGCTGGTTCTGTGGTCCAGCTCACCGCTGGTGACCCGTTCCAGTAAGGTTTGACTGGTTGTGCGGTCCAGCACACCACTGGTGACCCGTTCCAGTAAGGTTTGACTGGTTCTGCGGTCCAGCACACCACTGGTGACCCTTTCCAGTAAGGTTTGGCTGGTTCTGCGGTCCACCACACCGCTGGTGACCCGTTCCAGTAAGGTTTGACTGGTTCTGCGGTCCAGCACACCACTGGTGACCCGTTCCAGTAAGGTTTGACTGGTTCTGCGGTCCAGCACACCACTGGTGACCCGTTCCAGTAAGGTTTGACTGGTTCTGCGGTCCAGCACACCACTGGTGACCCGTTCCAGTAAGGTTTGGCTGGTTCTGCGGTCCACCACACCGCTGGTGACCCGTTCCAGTAAGGTTTGACTGGTTCTGCGGTCCAGCACACCACTGGTGACCCGTTCCAGTAAGGTTTGACTGGTTCTGTGGTCCAGCTCACCACTGGTGACCCGTTCCAGTAAGGTTTGACTGGTTCTGCGGTCCAGCACACCACTGGTGACCCGTTCCAGTAAGGTTTGACTGGTTCTGCGGTCCAGCACACCACTGGTGACCCGTTCCAGTAAGGTTTGACTGGTTCTGCGGTCCAGCACACCACTGGTGACCCGTTCCAGTAAGGTTTGACTGGTTCTGCGGTCCAGCACACCGCTGGTGACCCGTTCCAGTAAGGTTTGACTGGTTCTGTGGTCTGTACCTTCACTCCCACTGACTGTTGGCCGTACAAACAATGTCCACCTTCAGCTAAAACTCATAGAAATAACATTCTGTTGGTGTTTAACCTGTCAATACACCGTGATTTGCTAAAGCAGTCCGCGCTCTCGGTGAGTGTGTGTGTGTGTGTGTGTGTGTGTGTGTGTGTCCTCCATGAAGTGTTTATGCACTTGATGTGCCAGCAAATTCTCATGAACTCATTTCTGCTTTAACAATTTCATTCTGCGTGGATTTCTGTTCATGGAAAAGGACAGGTTTGATTCCTCTGAGCTGGGAAATTAATAATTTAATTTATAGCTAATTCACATCTTTTTATTATAAAAAACTTGTATCAGAAGTTTAGACGTGAACTGAATACTTCAGCTCATTTCTATTTGAAGATTCCCACATTCATGAGGCGAATTTTAGGATATATCTGATTCTACATAAATATAGCCAAATATTAAAAGTGAATTGTTTTCATGATTGATCATTTCTGAGAACTCGTGTACTCGTGTTCATACGCAGTGGGCGGAGCCTCTCTCATATTTAGCACAACACAAACTTCTTTCACACATAAAAGCTCTGAAACTCTGTCACGCCACTGAGCGGTGTGTGTCGCGTGCTGGGAGTGTGTGTGTGGCGACCGACGGCATACCGAAGTGTGTGTGAGAGATCGGCATCATGGGTGTGGAGGGTAACGACGAGAGTAATCTGGTGAGTGTTTCCTCTTCTGTGTTTCGCCCGTTAGCCCCTGCTGGCAGATGTGGGAACTACACCATCCGTCGGGTGGGTTAGATGAGTACAAGTGTTAAAATGAAGAAGACATGCTGATAAATAGCATTGCAGCTGCAGAAACTATATTTAATAATGAATGAAAGATTAATCTGCAATAAAACAAAATAAATATCATTAACTAACTTTATCTACTGACAGACTCCTCTGTATGGAAGGCCATTTCATCAATCATGCTTTGGTAAATCGAAATTATGACATACTAAGTCATATTTATGAGTTTAAAGTAGAAATTATGACTTATAAAGTCATCATAATTATGACATACTAAGTTGCGGTTAAAAAAGATATCCTAATTATAACATTACAATTTTTAAATACTGTCACAAATATTGCATACTAGTAAAAAAAAAAAAAAAATTATGACATACTAATCCATAATTATGAGATGAAAGATCTAAATCATGACATACTAATTTGAAATGATGACTTAAAAAACAATGACAAAAAAAGTGCAAAAAAAACAACCTAATAATGACATTAAAAAGTCAAAATTCTGACTTGAGTCGAAATATAACCACATAAAAAGTGACATACCGTCACATTTATTACATGATATTTCAAAATCATGACTTAAAAAACAATGACATAAAAATGTCAAAATTTTGATATACCAAGTCATATTTATTTATTAGATCAAAATGATGACATATTAAAATCATAATGAGATAAAAAGGCTTAATCATGAGAAAAGTTTGAATGATGACATGCTGCATTATCATTAATGAAGTTAAGGATAGTTTAGCAGAGTGAAGAAGGAGTGTGATGATGTAGAGGATAATACTGTGCGATCACAGAAGCTCTAGAAGTGTGTTTAAATCACCAACATTAAACATAAATACAGAAGAGAGCTACAAAATGGTCAAGCATTTGCAGAGACGTTACAGTTGCTGGCTTTACTTCTAGAAATAAATGTAATAGTCAAAGCTATTATATGTTTTGTCACTCACGTAACAGGGGTCAATAATAACTATGACAGAGATACAACATCTGTGCAATTATTGGCACACATATGTTATAAGTTTCTGAAATAAACCCAGATGGTCAATGATGAATAACATTAATGTACATCAATAATCACATAAATGTGTTTTGTATGTAAAATAAGACACATTTTTTATAATTTAGCCATACTCTCACAGTCACAGACTATAAATAGTGCAAAAATATCAAACCCTATTGTTAAAAATAGCAAATATAAACATTTAAAACCCACTGACTGGATTAAATAGTTCGTTATTTATTTGAAAAAGTATTTTCAATTAGCAAAACAAACAATCGTGATTGTTTTATGATAATGACAAATATGACAAAATAGTAGCCTATGAGAAATGATATATCAAAATATGCGATTTTTACTGGAAATAATGGTGTTACTATAACAACAGGCAGCAAATCACAAAAAAATCACAATTCTCGATACCAACTTCAAGAATTTAGCAAATATTAATTGCTAGCCTAAATAACGTTACGTCTCTTTCGCGGTTTATTGTGTTTTTAATAATAGCACGCACACACACACACCACCACCACTTATTTTCTCATTAAACCTTATTTTTTTATGGCTTTAACGTGTCGATAGCTTTAAGCAGTCCTGCAAACATTACTGTGTGGAATATTTAAATCGTCGCCACAATATCGTCATATCGCTCAGCCATGTCTCGTCTCTCGTGTATTTAATTATTTTAACTGAATGCATCGATATGAAAGATTAATCCGCAAAATGACAACATACATATCATGGACAAACTTACTTTATTTACTGACAGACTCTCCTCAGCACAGCCGTGATGATGACGTGCATGCGTTCCCGCGCGCGCGTTACGCTGTTAGCGTACGGGCTCAAGCACGTGTACGTACGTTACGTAAACTGAACGTAATTCTGGAGAGACTAAAAACGGACTCACCTCAGGCAGAAGTTGCCGAACAGAAGCGGTTTCTCAGCGAGATTTTAGGTGGGTTCACTAAGTGTAGTATGGGGACACATTTCTCCACAGAAGTGACAAAACAACCACATGATCTGTGAAGAACACCAGTCAAGCCACCTTTATTTAGCGCTTTACAATACAGTTTCAAAGCAGCTTTACAGTAATAACATAATGATCAATGGTGCAAACAGAGTTCAGATGAGCTAAAATAGTAAAACTGGTTATTTGGTATGAGCCACAGGACACCCTAAAAATACTAAACAAAATGACTCGTACATTAATTTATTATGGTAACAATGGAAGTTTGTAAACTCTGGGTATGTACATTAGTTTGAGTAATAGTAGTCCTACTAAAGTAATATGTTTGGCAATTTGTATGTGTGATCTGTTCTACTTGTATTTTCACTCAATTAAAAAAAAAAGAAAAAAAAAAGATGACATAGCCTAATGGTAATTTTGGGTGACCATCGCACAAACTTTGAACTACAGTAATGTGTTTTATAATAACTATCCAGTGCTATTGATGTCAAGTGTGAACACGTTTCATGACTATTAGTCTAAAAATCATTATATTCAAATGCCAAACATATAAGTGACAGGTTTCAAGATATTGGTTTGCTTTAACATCTGCAGTGTCTGAGAGTTTAACATAGTCAGAACAAAGATGATTTTTTGACAGGTTTTCGACAAAAATACTAAAACAATTTCTGCTGCCTCCGGTTTTCAAAAATCAATGTGTGTGTTTAGAAAAAGTTTGGAAGTTGTGTAATTTTTCAAATCTTAAATACTTATTATTATTACAATTAAATGCAGATACTTTTGAAATCAAGAATCAAGAATCCGCAGGGTTACAAGTCGCTTGAAGTGCTTGGATTTGACTTTCTGAAATTTAAGTCCTGGAAAACCCTTGAAAACAGACTTTTTTTTTAAAGAGGTACTTGAAAAGTGCTTGAATTAATAATAATAATAAAAAACATTCAATCTTTTCACGCAAAATTAAAATTAATAATTTTTTGCGTAATAAAAAGAAAATAAATATCAAATAATAAAGATATTGTTTGATAAGTGCTGATTGTAGTCCTTGAAATCCCCAAAAGTAGTGCTTGAACAGTCCTGGAATTGCATTTTACAGAATCTGTACGAACCCTGTCTGGGTTTTAGTAAAAATAAGAAGGTGATTTCAAGGCATTTTATGTAAGTTCTGTTTCTCAGTACCTACAGTTTTACAGCCCTGAATCTCTATCTGTATCTGTGTCTGTCCTGTAGGAACAAGGGCTTCACACGAAAGATGCAGGCCGTCTTCGCAGAGACCGTCGTCACCGGACATCCCTCTCTGAACTCAGCCCGTGTCACCAGTGTGGGGGTGAGTGAGTCTCTATATGCTCACTGTATACTCACTATATACTCATTACTCACTGTATACTCCCTATATACTCAGTACTCACTGTATACTCACTATATACTCAGTACTCACTGTATACTCACTATATACTCAGTACTCACTATATACTCACTATATACTCAGTGTATACTCAGTACTCCCTATATACTCAGTACTCACTATATACTCACTATATACTCAGTACATACTCACTATATACTCACTACTCACTATACACTCACTATATTCTCAGTACTCACTATTCAATATATATACTCACTATATACTCAGAGTACTCACTATATACTCAGTACTCACTATATATGCCCACTGTATACTCAGTACTCCCTATATACTCACTACATTTATTCATTTAGCTGACGCTTTTATCCAAAGCGACTTACAATTGCTATATATGTCAGAGGTCGCACGCCTCTGGAGCAACTAGGGGTTAAGTGTCTTGCTCAGGGTGGATTCACAGTGGATTCGAACCCGGGTCTCTCACACCAAAGGCATGTGTCTTACCCACTGCGCCATCACCACCCCTCATATACTCACTATATACTCAATACTCACTATATACTCAGTACATACTCACTATATACTCAGTACTCAGTACATACTCACTATATACTCAGTACTCACTATATACACTCACTATATACTCAGTACTCACTACATACTCACTATATACATAGTACTCACTATATACGCTCACTATATTCTCAGTACTCACTACTCACTATATATACTCACTATATAATCAGTACTCACTATAGACACTCACTATATACTCACTATATACTCAGTACTCACTATATACTAAGTACTCACTATATACTCAGTACTCACTATATATTCAGTATATACTCACTATATACTCAGAACTAACTATATACTCAGTACTCACTATATACTCACTATATACTCAGTACTCACTATATACTCACTATATACTCAGTACTCACTATATATTCACTATATACTCACTATATACTCAGTACTCACTATATACTCACTATATACTCAGTACTCACTATATACTAAGTACTCACTATATACTCAGTACTCACTATATATTCACTATATACTCACTATATACTCAGAACTAACTATATACTCAGTACTCACTATATACTCACTATATACTCAGTACTCACTATATACTCACTATATACTCAGTACTCACTATATATTCACTATATACTCACTATATACTCAGTACTCACTATATACTCACTATATACTCAGAACTCACTATATACTCAGTACTCACTATATACTCACTATATACTCAGTACTCACTATATACACTCACTATATTCTCAGTACTCACTACTCACTATATATACTCACTATATACTCAGTACTCACTATAGACACTCACTATATACTCAGGACTCACTATATACTCACTATATACTCAGTACTCACTATATAGTAAGTACTCACTATAAACTAAGTACTCACTATATATTCAGTACTCACTATATATTCACTATATACTCACTATATACTCAGAACTCACTATATACTCAGTACTCACTATATGCTCATTACTCACAATATACTCATTACTCACTATATACTCAGTACTCACTATATACTCAACTCACTATATACTGCAACACTCAAGCGTTTAAAGAAGAAACTAACACTGTTGTTGCTCACTTTAGTCTCATGGGAGCACTGGCTTGGGCTTTATGGGTAAAGCAGTCTGAGTTTATGGAGTCTGCAGGTGTGCACTGAAGCATTATGGGTAATGTATTTCCTCTCTGTAGTGCGGGTCTCACACTTTCAGCGGCTCTTGGTGACGTTGATCGGAGCGGACTGGGTCTTCCTCATGATCCTGGGCTTCATCATGGCAGTGATCAGCTTCGTCATGGATATCGTCGTCACACTCTTCACAGACGGTGAGTGCATGACATTAACCCTCATCCTTCACTCGCACTTGAGCTGTTCCGCTGGGTCCTAAAGGCATTTCTCTTCTGTGTGCATTCAGATACACATGTAGACATTATACAATCATTTTTTGGTAAAGTTTTAGCATTTTTAGTTTGAATTTTGAGCATTTTTAGGTTTTTCTATGTGTACTAAAGCATTCCTCACATTCCACTCATTCCTAAGGGGGTCAGATTGAGCCGAGAGGGAAGGATGTGTGACTGTTTTCAATTTCAACCACAAAACTTCTCAAACCCATACATTTTTTTATGTGTATATGGTTCAAGTGCGACAAAAGTCCTGGGGTCTTGACCCCTCTGATGGACACTAATCTAGAAAAAATATATATTTTAAAAAAGATTTTAGAGTCAAAATCTTTTAGGGACCCGAGGGAAGGAAATCATCTCTTTCCCAAATGTTCATTATTTTTATGCTTAAAAATCTAACTTCTCTCTCTCTCTCTCTCTCTCTCTCTCTGTAGTGCACAGGTGGATCTACGATATTTCGGACAGTCATGTTTTCCTCCAGTATTTCGCATGGGTCTCTTATTCTATGACCCTCATGTGTTTCGCGGCAGGATTCGCGAGCATAGTATCGCCTCAGGCTGCTGGTGAGACACACACACACACACACACACACACACACACACACACACACACACACACACACACACACACACACACACACACACACACACACACACACACACACACACACACACACACACTCACACACACACACACACACACACACACAACACACACACTCACACACACTCACACACACACACAACACACACAATCCATCATTATATTTACAGCTAAACATAATTTATGAGTTTTGATAGCTTTGACTCTGATCTACAGGTGTAAGGACATTAATGAGGACATTTGAGCTGAGAAACATGTGATGAACTCTTTGTGTAATTCTTCATAACTCATGATTGATGTGTGTGTGTGTGTGCGTGTGTGTGTGTGTGTTTAGGGTCAGGTATTCCTGAGATGAAGACGGCTCTGAGAGGAGTCGTGCTGCCGGAGTATCTGACCTTCAGAACACTAGTGTCCAAAGTCATCAGTCTGACCTGTGTGCTTGGAAGTGAATTACCTGTGGGCAAAGAGGTGAACAAACACACACACACACACACACACACACAGACGGAAGGAGTGCCCTCTGGTGGCGATGATGGGTATGATACTCAACAAACAACATATATGCATTATTTTTAGATTTCTTAATGTGTCAGGCTTTACAGGGTTTATTTTCAGGTGAGCTTGTTATGATATTGTGTGTGTGTGTGTGTGTGTGTGTGTGTGTGTGTGTGTGTGTGTGTGTGTGTGTGTGTGTGTGTGTGTGTGTGTGTGTGTGTGTGTGTGTGTGTGTGTGTGTGTGTGTGTGTGTGTGTGTTCTGTAGGGTCCGTTCGTGCACATCGGCAGTATGTGTGCTATTCTTCTCTGCAAGTTCATGTCGCTCTTCAGTGGGATTTATAAGGTATTTAAAACATTATTATAGTATTCAGTAGATCTACCCAACACAGATCTGTGCTCTGTGCTTTGCTTTGAATTTTGAAATGTATTGTTGTGAAAGATGGTGTTAAAGCCCTTTTCCCCCTATCAGATGTTTAAGTAATGATCATAAATTAGGTGGCATTCGAAAGCTTAAACACTCAAAAATCATCCTTTTAAAACTGTTTTGAAATTTGACCCTGTGTTTCCATGGAATCGCTACTTTACATCTTTTTAGCAGCTCAATTTTTGTGATATCAACTTCAAATTTAACACCTTGGATAGACACATGGCTTTGGTTTTATAGCAATTTTAGAGGCCAAATTATTTTGTAAAATATATATTTTGAACTTAAATTTTGATAACTTTTTTAAACTTTTATTTTTTTGGAAGTGCTTTCTCTCCTGGAATAATCTCAGTCTTTAAAAAAAACTAAGTTTAGCTTCCAAAGCGTTCATGAACTACAACCATTTACGTTCAGATCTACACGGGGTGACAGGAAAGAAGGTGAACCAAAATGCTCTTGATTGTGCCGTGCTGCCGACCTGCCGCGAATTTAGTTCTCTTCTGTGTGTGTGTGTGTGTGTGTGTGTGTGTTGAACAGAACAAGGCCAGAAACAAGGAGATGCTGACGGTCGGATGTGCTGTTGGAATTGGGTGCTGCTTCGCTTCTCCTATTGGAGGTGAGAAAACTGTGTGTGTGTGTGTGTGTGTGTGTGTGTGTGTGTGTCTCCAACCAAGACCTCAGTGGTGGAACAGACGGTGGATGATGGCTGGCCTTAGGGGAGCATCACAACGACTGGAAAGACTGGGAATCCAAGACTGGGACGCACCGGCGTCCTTTTGGGAATCCATACTAACATCCCGATTTAAGTCCTATGGTTAGACCGGAGAGGAGAACCCCAATCATCTCTAGAGAACTGAGAAGATACCGGATCGACCTAGCCATCCTTTCTGAGACTCGACTAGCAGACGAAACTGAAAGAGGAGACGGGTGGCTACATATCTATATCTATTGCTCTCCTCACTTGTAAGTCGCTTTGGATAAAAGCGTCTGCTAAATGATTAAATGTGAATCATCTCACGCACCCTGTTTGCAATCTTCATTGCTGCCATACTCCTCCTCATTGGTGGAGAGGTGCCATAGGAGATTCCAGTCATGTACAAGTACATGTCAAGGCCAAGAGCAACATCAACCATCGTGTATTGTTTTCAAGAGCAAAGACCATCCATCACAGAGCTTCAGTACGTGTACGATAACTTCATCCCAGCACTCTCCACAGAAGACCATCCTGACTGACTTTGCCAAGGTGTACAGTGCCCTGGGCCTAAAATTAAACATCAAGAAGACCCAAGTCCTATTCCAATCTCCACCCAACCAGCCAGCTACCCAGCGCACCATGCAAGTGGACAACCCCACCCTTGAACATGTGGCCCACCTCCCCTACCTTGGCACTGACATCGGCTGAGCGGTGCCAGTGGAGCCTACGCCAGACTCAGGAGAAGAGTCTTCGGAGTCCGAGACCTAACAGCCCAAGCAGAACCCCTGGTCAACAGAACCGTTGTGTATGGAGCCGAGTCATGGACCATCTACAGCTGATACCTCGTTTCCAGCAAAAACAACTGGTTCGGAACTGGTGCTGGTTCAGAGTTGGGTCGACTTACTTTGTTTTTCCACTGACTAGAGAGTCCAGCGAATGACGTCGTTACGTCACTGTGTACGTCGCCATACGTCTTAGCTTTCCCATTCCCGTCGTGTTGTTGTTCACAGTAACCCGCCCCCCGCCCCCGACGTAAGCATGACGTGGTGAAAGAACGGTTCTAGTCCAGCATTTGGAACCAATTTTCCTGGCCGAGAACCGGTTCTTTGGCTGTCGAAACACAAATACCCCTTTTCCACCAAAGCATTTTGAGAGCCGGTTCGGAGCCGGTGCCTACTCGCGAACCAGTTCTTTGTCAAGTCATCTTCATTTATATAGCGCTTTTAACAATGTAGATTGTTCCAAAGCTGCTTTACAGCAGCTCTAGAATAAAGTTATTGTCCAGCTAAAGTTAGTTTTAATTGATTCACTTCCATCGCAACGACCACTAGCCATTAACTCAAGGCCGCCAACACGACACCGCTCTAACAGAAAACTCTTAAGTTCTCTCTACGCACACTTTAAGAACGCGAGCCTGTGAGAACGCTGATGGCGCGCACATGCGTATTAAGAGTTCATTCTATAGGTGTGTGTGTTTGAATATATGTGCGCAGGCATGTAGTCCTTCCCTAAAAACCAACCCTCAACAAACTACTTGGCTGTTCTTAAAATTTACAATACAGAATTTTAGCGCTTCGGCGTAGCCACGCGAACCGGCATTATCCCGACAGCGATTGTCTGTACAGAGGAGACGGAGGAGGCCTTCACAGGGAGGGACTTTGTGTTTCGACAGCCAAAGGAAAATTGGTTTCAAAGCGGCACCAACTCTTTGCTGGACTAGAACCGTTCTTTCACCACGTCATGCTTACGTCGGGCTAAGACGTATGGCGACGTACACAGAGACGTAACGGCGTCGTTCGCCGGGCTCTCTAGTCAGTGGAAAAACAAACAGATTCTGTGAACCAACTTTGAACCAGCACCAGTTCCGAACCAGTTCTTTTTTGGTGGAAACGAGGTAAAAGAACTGTAGACACCGGCTCCGAACCGGCTCTCAAAATGCTTTGGTGGAAAAGCGGTATGAGAGACATGGAACAATACCAACAAAGATCCCTATGAAAGATTGTGAGGATCAGCTGGGGGACGGACACCGACATCAGCATCTCGGAGGAGGCCAACATGACCAGCACGACCACTACAGTAATGCAGTGCAACACTGGTGGACAGGCCCATTTAAGTACATTTATTTGGTTTCATATTTTTGTTACAATTGTATGATATTATTTGTTTGTTTTGTTTTAATTTAAAATATCAAAAATGGGATACATCATAAAGGGCGTGGAAATGGATTGAATACAATATGTCGGGAGAGATATGGAGTGGGTCGGAGATGATTTTTCGGCTTGTATAATTTGTACCTTAATTTCAATAGATGTGTTGTAAATCAATCATCTGGATTTAAATAAATAAGAAGAAAACAAAAACAACGCTTGGTGCAATGAAGTGCGTAAATAAACACAAGGCCACTATCATGCTTCCGCAATATTTTAATATTTCAAGGGCAATTCTGCATAAGTTCTATATCACATGGAGCCACTGGGAACACCCTGCACTGGCCAGGAGCTCCTGGAAGAAATGCGTTCAGGAAGGAGCGGCACGCCATGAACCACAGAGACAAAGCAACAGCGCCACCAGGAGGACGAGAAGGCCTAACACCAGCAGTGTCGGCACTCCCCCCGGCCCACCCTGCTCAGCCTATGAGGATCACGGACTCTAGAGCATGTGTGTGTGTGTGTGTGTGTGTGTGTGATGGGTAGGTTTAGGGGGATAGAAAATACAGTTTGTACAGTATAAAATCATTATGTCAATGGAAAGTCCCCATAAAACATGGTTACTATGTGTATGTGTGTGTGTGTGTGTGTGTGTGTGTGTTTCAGGAGTGTTGTTCAGCCTGGAGATCACCTCAAGGTTTTTTGTCGCACCAAACTACTGGCGTGGATTTCTGTCCGCTACGTTCGGTTCCTTGATCTTCAGGCTTCTGCCCGTGTGGCACAGAGAGGAAGGTGTGTGTGTGTGTGTGTGTGTATATGTATGTGTGTGAGTGTGTGTGTGTGTGTGTGTGTGTGTGTGTGTGTGTGTTCTGCAGATAATGCATGTTAATAACGGTAACCCTTTACAATAAGGTTCATTAGTTAACATGAACTGAGAATGAACAATACTTCTACAGCATTTATTCATCTTAGTTAACAGTCATTTCAACATTTACTAATACGTTATTAAAATCAAAGGTTGTATTTATGAACATTAGTAATGCACTGTGAACTAACATGAACAAACAATGAACAGCTGGATTTTTATTAAGTAACATTAACAGAGATGTATTGCTCATTGTTAGATCATGTTAGTTAATGCATTACCTAATGAACCTTATTGTAAAGTGTTACTGAATAATGTTGATCAAAGCTGTAACCCTATATAACCCTCCAGTCTGGCAGTTCAAAACTAAACTGCATTTCATGGAAGAACATGGTTGTGGTTTTGCTTCAGCTCTGCATGACTGTGCGTATGAATATGATCTTCACAATAGATAATGCTTTACAGTGAACTCTGCTAGAGAGCTTCATACACACACACACACACACACACATCATCCGCCTCTACCAGGTCTCACACACACACACACACACACACACACACACACACACACACACACACACACACACACACACACACACACACACACACACACACACACACACACACACACACACACACACACACATCATCCGCCTCTACCAGGTCACTCTCTCTCACACAGACACACACACACACACACACACACACACACACACACACACACACACACACACACACACACACACACACACACACACACACACACACACACACACACACACACACACACACACACACACACACACACCATCCGCCTCTACCAGGTCATTCTCTCTCACACAGACACACACACACACACACACACATCATCCGCCTCTACCAGGTCTCTCTCACACACACACACACACACACACACACACACACACACATCATCCGCCTCTACCAGGTCATTCTCTCTCACACAGACACACACACACACACACACACACACATCATCCGCCTCTACCAGGTCTCACACACACACACACACACACACACACACACACACACACACACACACACACACACACACACACACACACACACACACACACACACACACACACACACACACACACACACAAACACACACACACACACATGAGCTGATGTTGATTCTTGTTTTATTACAAGCTCTGTCTAGTTGTCTGACTGGTAAACACACACACACACACACACACACACACACGAGCTGATGTTGATGAATCATGCAAATAAGGTAATTAGACAAAAACACGCTTTGGAAAAAGGACTTTCTAGTTATTAAATGTTGTTAATTTTGAAGTAAGAAAAGTTAAATAGTGCTCCTTTAATAGAGCGATCAGGCTGTGTGTTACAGCGTTTTTAACACCAGTCGGGGCTCATATTTGTTTTATAAGAATATTTAGAGTGCTAAAACCTCCTTATATTAGTTGTGGCGTGTGTGTAACGACACCAGACGTTGAGTGGAGTTATTCTCTCTCTCTCAGAGACGCTCACGGCTCTTTACGCCACGAAGTACCGGCTGGACTACCCGTTCGACCTGCAGGAGCTGCCGGCCTTCGCTGCCATGGGGTGAGTGTGTGTCACGGCCAAGCACACACTATAGCCCTAGAGCTTTAGCTTTGAAGGAGGTTTTTTTTGTTTTGTTTTTTTGCATAACTTAGACAGTTTCCTCTGATAACAGATCACTGTAGATTGTAAATTTGCATTTTCTGTAAAGCTGCTTGGAAACGATGTGTATTGTGAAAAGCGCTGTACAAATAAATGTGAATAGAATTGAACTAAGTTAATGTATTAACTAAAGATGAGCAATACATTTGTTAGAGTATTTGTTTATCTTCTAAAAGATAATATAAGTGCACATTTTAGGTGTGTGCAAGTTATAAAAATAAATGTAGCACACATTTTTAGCTCAATACATATTTACATTATGAGCAAAATTGCTTCAGATATTCAAGCTTTTATATAGTATACAGAATATAAGTTTGTTTTGTGGCACTCACAGATTTTTGTCACTTTTTTCAGTTTAAAACAAACAGAGATACTTCTCTAAAACACTTCTCGATGTGATAAAATCACTGTGACGCACAAGCTCTTGTGGTTTGTTGCTTTAACACACACACACACACACACATGTTAAAACACACACACGTTAACACACACACACACGTTCTCTTCCTTAGGGTAGTGTGTGGCTTCGGCGGAGCCTTCTTCGTGTTCCTGTATGGAAAGATCACTCTGTTTGTGAAGAAGCAGAAAGCCATGAACAGCTTCCTCATGAAGAAGTGAGTGATGCATAAACACGTGTGTGTGTGTGTGTGTGTGTGTGTGTGTGTGTGTGTGTGTGTGTGTGTGTGTGTGTGTGTGTGTGTGTGTGTGTGTGTGTGTGTGTGTGTGTGTGTGTGTGTGTGTGTGTGTGTGTGTGTGTGTGTATAATCATGTGTTTTCTGTCTAGTGTTTTCTTGTATTCTGCTTTGGTCTCTGTACTGATTTCAACGCTCACTTTCCCTCCGGGCTTTGGGCAGTTCATGGCTGGAAAGGTAACACACACACACACTCAAACACACACACACTGAAATGAAACATGAAAACCAGTCTGTACCATTTTTTGGTTTATATAGAACCCTTTCCTGTTTATGACATCATTTCCTCTTTATAGCTTACACAAAGGGAATCCTTAATTTCATTTTTTGATAATCGCACCTGGTCAAATCACTGCATCGTGGCAGACTTTGATAACGACGATCACTTAGCGGCCTGGAAGCATCCTCAGGCGAACGTCTTCATCATCCTCACCATCTTCGTCTTAATGAAGGTAAACACACACACACGCCATGGTTACATGTGTCATGCTAATCTCAGGATATCGCATAATAAAGGCTGGATGGAAATGCCAAGTTGCACATAAAAACACACAAAAAAAATTTCTTGCTGTTTTAATATATACAGTATTTGTGAGTGTGTGTGTGTGTTGTTGTGCTTTAATTGTGTTACTGTTGTCTGTTGTGTAGTTCTGGATGTCTGCGCTGTCCATAACCCTTCCTATACCGTGTGGTTCCTTCGTTCCCATATTCGTCATTGGTATGTGTTTCTGTGTTTATCTAGAAAAATATCATTATTTTTTGGGGCATTCCCACCTTTTTAGGGCCCGTTTGACACCATGATAACTAAAACCATAAAGTGTAAATCATAAAGTCCAGAAAAATCTAAAGCAGCTCAAATGTTTTCAACACTGATAATAATCATAAATGTGTCTTGAGCATCAGATCCTCATATTAGAGTGATTTCTGAAGGATCATGTGACACTGAAGACTGGAGTAATGATGCTGAAATTCAGCTTTGATCACAGGAATAAATTACACTTTACTGTATATTCACATAGAAAACAGATGATTTACATTATAATAATATTACTGTATTTTTGATCAAATAAATGCAGTCTTGATGAGCAGAAGAGACTCTTTCAGAAACATTAAAAAAACTTTTTACCGCTAGTCCAGTTATCGTTTTATGTGTGAACGGACTCTAAAAAGACCCTTTAATAAGATGAGTGTGTGTTCGTGTGTGTGTTTCAGGTGCTGGGTTTGATAAGATCAGTGTGAACTGACCGTGTGTGTTCGTGTGTGTGTTTCAGGTGCTGGGTTTGGCCGTTTGGTGGGTGAAGGAATGGCCACTTTGTTCCCAGAGGGAATTAACACAAATGGACACATATATCACATCGTGCCTGGAGCGTACGCTGTCGTGGGTGAGAAACTGGATTTGTGTGCAGCCTATGGGTCCCACTTTATATCAAGTGGCTTTAAGTACTATGTACTTACATCGAAAAATAAGTACAATGTACTTCTTGGGCCCTATCTTGCACCCGGCGCAAATGACTTTGTACACCGACGCATGTATCATTCCTATTTTGCACCCACGCAAAGCAGACTTTTCCCTCCACAGACGCACGTCGGTTAACTAAGAAATACACTTGCGCTCCCCGGGGCGGTTCAGCGCAAAGAGGAGGCGTGTTCCGGCGCAAACTTTCCCTCATGCTATTTTGCTGTTCTATAAAACAATTGCGCCACTGACCAGAAAAAACCTAGTCTAAAGTCAGTGGCGCGTTGCGCATTGTTCATTATGCTATTTTAAGGGCGCATGCTTGGCCATAATCAATGTAGCGTGTGCACAACGCGCATACACTTTGATTCTCTCATCTAAGCAGCAGTTTTCATTTTTGCAAATCATACATTATTACGATATATAGATAGATAGATAGATAGATAGATAGATAGATAGATAGATAGATAGATAGATAGATAGATAGATAGATAGATAGATAGATAGATAGATAGATAATTTATTATAAAAGCATACATGTAGCTTACACATTTACTCAAATTATCATACGCCTGTTTAACAGAAGTTAATTTGGGTGGGTTTCTCCATCCCCAATGTCACTTCTCTGTGTTTTACGGCCCTGACGAGAACGTTGCTCTCCTTGGCTGTGAACCGCTCCTGGCGCGCGCCTGGCAAATCCGCCGTTATAATAGGAATCCGCTTTAGAACAAGCGCGCCTGCTCTTAAAGGGAATGTGAGATGACGCTCTGATTGGTTTATTTCACGTTACGCCCAAACCACACCTATGAATAATGAAGCTACTTCAGACCAACCCCTTTTAGATTTGCGCCAGGCGCAAGAGGCATTTATCCTGCCGGGAAAATAGCAACAGTGCCGGGATCCGCCCACAAAGTTACTTGCGCTTTGCGCTTTGACACTTGCGTTTCAGATCGTTAAAATAGGGCCCATAGTGTTGATGTTGTGTCGTAAAACATGAGTTTGCTGCTGTTGAGGAGTGATTCGGGTGAGGTTAGGGACACGTGTGGTGTGAGGGAAGGGTCAACTGTGTCATTACAGCTGTAATTACATGCAGGTATTTTTGAAATATAGGTACAATGTAAAAATATGTCCATTGTATCAAATTATTAATTTTAATGTAAGTACATAGTACTTAAAGCCACTTAATATACAGTGGGACCAAACTGTCAGTATTAAGCTCAAATCATTAGGAGTTACACTGGGCCCTATCATACACCAGGCGCGACGCTAGTGTTTTACTAGTTTCAGCCCGACGCAATTATCATTTTCACGTCCTGCTCCACCTTGTTTAAATAGCAAATGCATTTGCGTACATGTGTGTGCCCATGGGCTGCTGGTCCCAAAACACACCCATTACTCATTAAGAGAATAGGGACGCCCCTTTTAGACCAGCGCCGGGAGCGCCGCCCCTTTGTCCCGTCGTTAAACTAGCAAAAGTGGATTCGGAGTACACTTGCGGTGACACCATGAGCTTAGATCATTAAAATAGAGCCTGAGGTGTTTGATGAGCAGTCACATGACTCCCTCTGTGTTTGAGGATCAGTCACATGACTCTCTCTGTGTTTGAGGATCAGTCACATGACTCTCTCTGTGTTTGAGGATCAGTCACATGACTCTCTCTGTGTTTGAGGATCAGTCACATGACTCTCTCTCGTGAGCAGGAGCGGCAGCGCTGACGGCAGGAGTCACGCACACCGTGTCGACCGGCGTGATCATGATGGAGTTGACGGGTCAGATTAGCTACACTCTGCCCATCTTGATCTCGGTGATTCTGGCCAACATGGTCTCTCAGAGTCTCCAGCCGTCCATCTACGACACGGTTATCCGCATTAAGAAGCTGCCGTACCTGCCCTTGCTCCGATGGGGACACCGCGAGTGAGTCTCTGCTTTCCCTTTCATAACTTTCTTTCTGTTTCTTATCCTGTGCATCACTTACACCTACAAAACTGCTTTGAAACAATTTATAGTGTTAAAAGCGCTATATAAATGAACGAAGGTGACTTGACTTGACTACACTTTCCTAAGCAGTTCATTCCTAAGCAGTTCAAGTGGTTTGGTTTTTTCCTGTGTTGTGCATCAAAAATGTCAATAATTCCCAGCAAGCAATTTTGCATTTAAAAGATGTCTAATAGTGTCCAAACACAGGCTTGATGTCTAGGATAAAACAAGGCACAATTTGGGCTGTCAGTGAAAATTTAATAGACATCTAAACCATAGCCCTGTACAAGCGCTGTATAAATAAAGGTATCGTGAGTTGACTTGACTTGTGCATCAAAAATGTTGATAATTACCTCTTTCCCTGTCGGTAGGAAGTGTAATATTCATGTGGAAGACTTTATGGAAAGAGATGTTCGTTATGTCCCACTGAACTCCACCTACAGAGACATTAACAGGATCCTACGCTCAGGAAATCTGAAAATGCTGCCTGTGGTGAAGTCTGCAGGTACAAACACACCTCTTAACATTCAGAGAACATTCTAAAGTAACATTCAGAGAACATTCAAAAGTAACATTCAGAGAACATTCAAAATTAACGATCAGAGAACATTCAAAAGTAACATTCAGTGAACATTCTAAAGTAACGTTCAGAGAACATTCTAAAGTAACATTCAGAGAACATTCTAAAGTAACATTCAGAGAACATTCTAAAGTAACGTTCAGTGAACATTCTAAAGTAACATTCAGAGAACATTCTAAAGTAACATTCAGAGAACATTCTAAAGTAACATTCAGAGAACATTCTAAAGTAACATTCAGAGAACATTCAAAAGTAACATTCAGAGAACATTCTAAAGTAACATTCAGAGAACATTCAAAAGTAACATTCAGAGAACATTCAAAAGTAACATTCAGAGAACATTCAAAAGTAACATTCAGAGAACATTCAAAAGTAACGTTCAGAGAACATTCAAAAGTAACGTTCAGAGAACATTCAAAAGTAACATTCAGAGAACATTCAAAAGTAACATTCAGAGAACATTCAAAAGTAACGTTCAGAGAACATTCAAAAGTAACATTCAGAGAACATTCAAAAGTAACATTCAGAGAACATTCAAAAGTAACGTTCAGAGAACATTCAAAAGTAACATTCAGAGAACATTCAAAAGTAACATTCAAAGAACATTCAAAAGTAACATTCAGAGAACATTCTAAAGTAACATTCGGAGAACATTCTAAAGTAACATTCAGAGAACATTCAAAAGTAACATTCAGAGAACATTCAAAAGTAACGTTCAGAGAACATTCTAAAGTAACATTCAGAGAACATTCTAAAGTAACATTCAGAGAACATTCAAAAGTAACATTCAGAGAACATTCAAAAGGAACATTCAGAGAACATTCAAAAGTAACATTCAGAGAACATTCAAAAGGAACATTCAGAGAACATTCTAAAGTAACATTCAGAGAACATTCAAAAGGAACATTCAGAGAACATTCTAAAGTAACATTCAAAGTAACACTCAGAGAACATTCAAAAGTAACATTCAAAGTAACACTCAGAGAACATTCAAAAGTAACATTCAAAGTAACATTCAGAGAACATTCAAAAGTAACATTCAGAGAACATTCTAAAGTAACATTAAGAGAACATTCTAAAGTAACATTAAGAGAACATTCAAAAGTAACATTCAGAGAACATTCAAAAGTAACGTTCAGAGAACATTCTAAAGTAACATTCAGAGAACATTCTAAAGTAACGTTCAGAGAACATTCTAAAGTAACATTCAGAGAACATTCTAAAGTAACATTCAGAGAACATTCTAAAGTAATATTCAGAGAACATTCTAAAGTAACGTTCAGAGAACATTCTAAAGTAACATTCAGAGAACATTCTAAAGTAACGTTCAGAGAACATTCTAAAGTAACATTCAGAGAACATTCTAAAGTAACATTCAGAGAACATTCTAAAGTAACATTCAGAGAACATTCAAAAGTAACATTCAGAGAACATTCAAATGTAACATTCAGAGAACATTCTAAAGTAACATTCAGAGAACATTCAAAAGTAACGTTCAGAGAACATTCAAAAGTAACATTCAGAGAACATTCAAAAGGAACATTCAGAGAACATTCAAAAGGAACATTCAGAGAACATTCTAAAGTAACATTCAGAGAACATTCAAAAGGAACATTTAGAGAACATTCTAAAGTAACACTCAGAGAACATTCAAAAGTAACATTCAAAGTAACACTCAGAGAACATTCAAAAGTAACATTCAAAGTAACACTCAGAGAACATTCAAAAGTAACATTCAAAGTAACATTCAGAGAACATTCAAAAGTAACATTCAGAGAACATTCTAAAGTAACATTCAGAGAACATTCAAAAGTAACATTCAGAGAACATTCTAAAGTAACATTCAGAGAACATTCTAAAGTAACATTCAGAGAACATTCTAAAGTAACATTCAGAGAACATTCAAAAGTAACATTCAGAGAACATTCTAAAGTAACATTCAGAGAACATTCTAAAGTAACATTCAGAGAACATTCTAAAGTAACATTCAGAGAACATTCAAAAGTAACAGTCAGAGAACATTCAAAAGTAACATTCAGAGAACATTCTAAAGTAACATTCAGAGAACATTCTAAAGTAACATTCAGAGAACATTCTAAAGTAACATTCAGAGAACATTCAAAAGTAACATTCAGAGAACATTCTAAAGTAACATTCAGAGAACATTCTAAAGTAACATTCAGAGAACATTCAAAAGTAACATTCAGAGAACATTCAAAAGTAACATTCAGAGAACATTCTAAAGTAACATTCAGAGAACATTCTAAAGTAACATTCAGAGAACATTCAAAAGTAACATTCAGAGAACATTCTAAAGTAACATTCAGAGAACATTCAAAAGGAACATTCAGAGAACATTCTAAAGTAACGTTCAGGGAACATTCAAAAGTAACGTTCAGAGAACATTCTAAAGTAACATTCAGAGAACATTCAAAAGTAACGTTCAGAGAACATTCAAAAGTAACATTCAGAGAACATTCTAAAGTAACGTTCCAGTAATATTTGAAGAATGATACAATAGAATGTTCCCTTAACATTCACATAACCAAGAAATATTTTTCAGAGAACATTCAGAAATATAGTTTTTATAACCTAATGGGAACGTTAGCAAAATGTTTGTAGAACGTTGGGAGAAAATATCAAGTCAGCTTTATTTTTTATAATAATTTTAATTTAATTTAAATTTTAATTATATATATTTTTTATTTAAATTCATTAATAAATAAGTCAAGATAATGTGTATTGTGAAAAGTAACATACCAATAAACATTACATTATTTGACAGGTTTTACATATATATATATATAGATAATGCACATATTTTATGTTATTCTGCCTGTCCTGATCCCTCTGTTTGATTCCCTTGTGTCTCTCAGAGTCGATGCTCTTGCTGGGTTCTGTCGAGCGTGCTCAGTTGCTGGCGCTCCTAAAGCAGCGAGCGCAGGACCGGCGAGGAGGACTTGCTCCCAGCATGCCTTGCAGCTACAGGGTTCACTTCCAGGTCAGACGGTGAACGCTTGTCTGATATAATAAGAATATAATAAGACATAATAAGCTGTTGCTGCAGTGCTTTCAAGCCAGCACTGTTCGAAATTCCTTATTCTAATTTCCCACAATATCCTGCAATTCAGTCTGAACTGCAATTGACTTTTTATGCATTGTTTTCTGCATACAGCATTTCATTTACACAGAACCAACCAGTGTGTGTGTGTGTGTTGTAGACGTCCACAGAAGAGTCTCCATCCACCTCGGCTCATCCAGACTCCTCTAAACCTCTGAAACCTGTACTGAAGAAGTCGGCTGTAGATGAAGAAGAGATTACAAGTAATGTCACAATCATTTTATTCTAGCTTCATGCATTCTTTTTGGTCAAATATTTTACTCCAAAGTATACAGTTTCCCATCAACAGCACACACTGTCACTATGAACTGAAGGAACAGAGGGCTTAAATACATGAGGAAGGTAATCAACAGAAATAGAAACAGGTGAGGACTAATTAGGGACTTCGGTAACAAATGAACGCCAGTGAAAACTAAGGCTACGTCTACATCTCAGTGTGGGCGGAAGGCCAAAATGGAGAGAAAAAGATGCGTTTTTAAACGAAAATGTATTAGTGTGGACAAGGCCTAATTCTCAGCTGTGGGAGTGTGCTCCAATTCATCCGCATGAACTCCACCAATATGCCCTCGGCGCCATCTGCTGCTGCTGGCTCACACACCTCTGTTACCGTAAATTGTATTTTTATCTCTGTAAAGCTGCTTTGAAACAATCTCCATTGTTAAAAGCGCTATATAAATGAAGATGACTTGACTTGACTTGACTTCGACAGACTCTGTTGGGCTTAGGCTCGCGATGACATCAGCCTCTGGCGATCTCTTTAGCTCTGTTGCATGGACAGGCTCGGGCTCCGAGTGTCACAATGTGGTTGAAGCAAGGAGGAAGCAGGATCCACATGCAGCACACTTTATTTAATAAACTGAAAACTTCATAAAAACTCAGACTAGGAACAGGAACAGGGCATCCAAAATCGACAGTAAGAACACAAGAACTCACAAGGACTGGACTAAAACACAGGGCTTAAATACAAGGCCAAACAAGCTAAACAAGATAACAAGGGGGCGTGGTATACATGAACACAAAGAGGAGCGGGAACACTAATAATAATAATAATAATTCATCACATTTATATAGCGCTTTTCTGGACACTCAAAGCGCTTCACATAGAAGGGGGAATCTCCTCAACCACCACCAATGTGCAGCTCCACCTGGATGATGCGACGGCAGCCATATTGCGCCAGAACGCCCACCACACACCAGCTTACTGGTGGAGAGGAGACAGAGTGATGAAGCCAATTGGTATATATATACATGGGGATGATTAGGAGGCCATGATGTACAGAGGCCACTGGGCAAATTTGGCCAGGATGCCGGGGTTACACCCCTACTCTTTCGAAAGACATCCTGGGATTTTTTGTGACCACAGAGAGTCAGGACCTCGGTTTAACGTCTCATCCGAAGGACGGTGCTCAATTGACAGTATAGTGTCCCCATTACTATCCTGGGGCGTTAGGACCCACACAGACCACAGGGAGAGCACCGCCTGCTGGCCTCACTAACACCTCTTCCAGCAGAAACCTGGTTTTCTCAGAAGGTCTCCCATCCAGGTACTAACCAGGCTCAGCCCTGCTTAGCTTCAGTGGGCAACCAGTCTTGGGCTACAGGGTGATATGGCTGCTGGCCACTGTGAACAGGACTGAACCAAAAGCACAAAGACAGGGAGAACACAGACAGACATTACAACATAGCCCCCCCTCTATGGGCGGCTCCCGACGCCCATCACAACTGGAAACACAGTTCGGGCGGGTGGTGGAGCGGAGGCGGTCCCGGGGGAGGGATGGAGGGCCAGGTCTGTGCAGGGAACGGGACCAGGGTCTTGCAATGATGGACCTGGGCCATGGAGCGTGGGCAGACCTGGGCCATGGAACGTGGGCGGAGAAGGCTGCGCCGGAGACCAGGGCGGAGCAGACGGAGCAGGATGTGCAGGCGGCCGAGGTGAAGACCCCTCGGGCGGCCACGGCGGAGAAGACCCCTCGGGCGGCCACGGCGGTGAAGACCCCTCGGGCGGCCACGGCGGAGAAGACCCCTCGGGCGGCCACGACGGAGAAGACCCCTCGGGTGGCCACGGCGGAGAAGACCCCTCGGGCGGCCACGGCGGAGAAGACCCCTCGGGCGGCCACGACGGAGAAGACCCCTCGGGTGGCCACGGCGGAGAAGACCCCTCGGGCGGCCACGGCGGTGAAGACCCCTCGGGCGGCCACGGCGGAGAAGACCCCTCGGGCGGCCACGGCGGTGAAGACCCCTCGGGCGGCCACGGCGGTGAAGACCCCTCGGGCGGCCACGGCGAGGACCTACTGCCCCCCCCCTAAAATTTTCTTGGGGGTAGCTACGGGGTCATACGCAGAAGCAGGCACAGGAACGAACACCGGCTCATGAACAGACACCGACTCAGGAACAGACACGGACTCACGAACAGACACCGACTCAGGAACAGACACGGACTCACGAACAGACACCGACTCAGGAACAGACACCGGCTCAGGAAAATACACAGCCTCGGGAACAGACACGAGCTCTGGCTCGGTAGACGCGACGCGAGCAGCCTCCGGCCTCGGCAGATGCGTCGCAAGCAGCTTCCAGGTCAGCAGACGTGACGCGAACCGTCTCTAGCTCGGCAGGCATGACGTGAACAGTCACTGATTTGGCGTGGCTAACGTGAAGCGAGGGCTCTGGACTGGACGGGACCAGCGGTGAAGGACTGGACTAAAACACAGGGCTTAAATACAAGGCCAAACAAGCTAAACACGATAACAAGGGGGCGTGGTATACATGAACACAAACGAGGATCGGGAACACTGTGAACAGGACTGAACCAAAAGCACAAAGACAGGGGGAACACAGACAAACATTACAACACCGAGTCAGCGGTGGGCTCTGGGTCTGGAGTGGGGCTGGTGAGGTCGTCCTCAACGGGACAGATGGTGCATGGAGAGTTATTTCTAACCAGCAACCACTCCATATAATCA
The DNA here is from genome assembly GCF_029890125.1 of Rhinichthys klamathensis goyatoka. Classification (NCBI taxonomy): domain Eukaryota; kingdom Metazoa; phylum Chordata; class Actinopteri; order Cypriniformes; family Leuciscidae; genus Rhinichthys; species Rhinichthys klamathensis. The sequence continues at coordinate 52,896 of NW_026607368.1, forward strand.
ACGAAACTCCCTCGAGGACCTTCCACGGGCAGGTGTGCCTTCAGCCTGATTAAGAAAGTCCCTGGTGTGATCCTCGAGGGAGCGATACTGCTCTAACAGGAGGAGGAGAACAGCTGCGGTCCATGTTTATAATTCACCGTTTAAATCCTTTAAGGTCTCTCGTTCTGGCACAATGAACTGAAGGAACAGAGGGCTTAAATACATGAGGAAAGTAATCAAAAGAACTACGAACAGGTGAGGACGAATTAGGGATTATGGTAACGAATGAACGACTAGAACTAAGGGTAAGTTTACACGACAACGATATGCTTGAAACAGGAAGTTTTTCCTGTGAGTTTTCCGCGTACAGACGACACCATTGTCAAAACGATCCCCATTCACACGGATCCGCTAAAACGACTGGAAACGCTGTATTCTGCCAGGCCAGTAGATGGCGATGAAACACTATAGATTAAACACGTAATACGCATGTGCACGATGTCATCGTCTTCAGAGATTCACGTTTTTGCTGTTTACACGGAGACCGTTTAAAAAAACGTGCACTTTGAAACCCGTTTTCAAAATTTTGCGTTTTCAGGCGCCCAAAACGCTGTTGTCGTGTAAACGAACGGCCAAAACTCATAAAAAGTTTTACGTTTTTAGTTGAAAACGGTTTTGTGTAAACAGCCCTAAGACAAGAGGTGTGTTTGACTTGAAGTGGCGCTGCACAGACCGATTGGTGTGTGACATCAATGCACCGCGAGAGCGATTGGAAAGCACCTACTATCAAACACACCTACTGTATTGAGAAAGACAATGAAAACTAAGACTGAAAGCTAAACAAGACAGTGAAAACTACATGTGATCATGACCAGGGACGTACTGGGACTGAAATTCAGCCCGGGACTTTAAGATGGAGAGGCCTTTTACGCGAGTGCCCTAGGTGCACGAGCAGAAGGATTTTTTGCAGTTATTTTAATTCTAATAGTGTTTTTATGGTATAAAGAGAATCAGATTACACTGAAGACCTTCAAGAAATTTTAGGATGACACTTGCCTCTTCAGGTTGTATAAGCAAGTCACCACTGCACTGAACACAACCAGGTCAGCAAAACCTAATCTCGAACACTCACACAGTATACTGCTAACTACCAGCATGTCGTGTACAGTCAGTCGGAGTGATAAAATAGTTACAAATACTAACAAATATACATATACAGACATACAGATTCCTTGCTTATAGAAGGATGTTGTCTGTGTGTGACGACAAACTGCTGTTTATAATATATAATAAATCTATAAATATATAATATATGTAAGGGATAATGTATAGCGAGGCGGTTGTTATAGCGTTTGTATCAGCTGCCTCACTATACATTATCCCGCTTATTACATGGCTACCTACCAAATAAATCAATAATTTCACACAAAATATTGATTTAAAAAGCAGTTTATTTTTTTAAAAACGATTGTATTGCTTCCACTAAAGAAAATAGTCAAATAGTCATAGATAATGGCTTGGTAGAATAGGAATTCTACCAAGCCACGTAATAAATGCCTATATTTAAATGCAAATATAAACAATTTCAGTGTATAATAAATCACTAATATATCCCTAATCGTGCACCTGTCCTGTCCATGCTGCTGGGTCCTTCCTCATCTGCACCTCCGGCTGCCACAGCACTCTTTCCACTACGGAAAAGGTCTGTTAATTTGGCGCATTTAGCGGCCTCTTGTGCCAAAAATCTTTTCTTTTTAATTCTTATTTTTTTGCCCCACCCATTTCTTTCTCTTCTTTTCGCCATTTTTACCGTCCGTCTCTGTTGCATTGCATTCACACAAACCCGCCAAACATGACCAAAAGTAGAAACTCTTTTGATCGGTGCCTAGTTTGAGCCAATCGGATGTCAGGAAAAACGAGGATCAGTCCAAGTTGGGAGAGGCCGCTCTTATCCCCCCTCAGATTGAAAGTATTGGTTTGGCCCAGTCTGAATCACACACACACACACAGCGTTCTGCTGCATCTGAGCGGCCGGTTAGGCCGGTCGCGTATCATAAAAAAAAAAAAAAAAAAAAAAAAAAAAAAATGCTCTTTGACCACCGGCCGGTCTTCGGCCTGAAATGGACCGGCCGTTCGGGATTGTTCCCGGTATTCCCGATGGCCAATCCGCCCCTGATCATGACATACACGTAGCGGACGTACGAACAACGTATTCAGACACTTCTCTTGTTTTCTCTCTCAGATCCGTATGATTCTGCCATCAGTTTGAAGAAGCTGTGCTGTTCTCGGCCTGACATTGATGCATTGCAGGTGAATCTCCAACTCACACACTAATGCTGCTCTAGACATTTACTCCGTGTTTTTGAGCAAGTGATTATAGTGAACTTTGTAAGTGTGCGCCTTAAGTCAGCAATAATGCAAGAAAAATGGAATGGTGTGCTTGGAATGCGTTTTCTGCCATTGTGTACATGTGTAGCATATGATGGGCCGGGATTTCTGTGATCTGGAAAACAAAATGTAGTTTTAGAAGAAAAGATGGAATGTCACGGAATTTGGATGAATAAATTAAAAGTAGGGCTGTACATTTCAATCAAGTCACGATATGTCTTTGATAATGATAATAATGAGTGTGTGTGTGTGGTGTTGGTAAACCCTACATTATGGGGACAAAATGTGTCCCCACAAAGCTGGAAATATTTGGACATTTGGACATTTTTTTGTCCCCATGATGAAACAAACTTATAAATCATATTAAATGATCTTTTTTGAAAATCTAAAATTGCAGAAAGTTTTGTGTGATGGGTAGGTTTAGGGGTACGGTTAGTGTAAGGGGAGAGAATATACAGTTTATACCGTATAAAATCATTATTTCTATGGACAGTCCACATAAAACATGAAACACAACATATGTGTGTGTGTGTGTATCATTCTCTCTTTAGGACTACCCAGACGCAGAAGATGATACGATACTTCAGGAGGTGAGGACATCTGAACACACGCGCACACACACACACACACACACACACATTCACATACCGTATCTCTGGCTCTGAATGCAGATTGAGGAGTGGGAGGAGCCACAGCTTGACGAGCAGGTGAACTTCAACAACTGCAGGATTGACCCCGCCCCCTTCCAGCTGGTGGAAGGCACTTCACTGCACAAGGTCAGACTGTGTGTGTGCTGTTTATTTAGCTTTAGTTTGGGGAGAAAACAGTGATGTCGGAATTGTTTTTGGAGTTTACTTTCAGGAAATGCATTGTTAATGTTACAGTATGTGTCACTTTAAACATCAAAAATTGGAAAAAAAGGTGATTTGCTCTGACATTCCCATTTAGCATCTCATTCTCTCTCTGACAGACTCACACTATGTTTTCTGTGTTGAATCTGGATTACGCTTACGTCACCGGTATCGGACGACTGATTGGTGTTGTTTCACTGAAAGAGGTGAGAGTTCAGCAGACGCACAACAATGAGAAAAAAACACTGAACATCATCTACACTGAGGTTCTTCATTGGTTTACATTAGTAACATTCAGAGAAGATTCTAAAGTAACATTCAGAGAACATTCTAAAGTAACGTTCAGAGAACATTCTAAAGTAACATTCAGAGAACATTCTAAAGTAACGTTCAGAGAACATTCTAAAGTAACGTTCAGAGAACATTCAAAAGTAACGTTCAGAGAACATTCAAAGGTAACGTTCAGAGAACATTCAAAAGTAGCGCTCAGAGAACATTCAAAAGTAACATTCAGAGAACATTCTAAAGTAACGTTCAGAGAACATTCTAAAGTAACGTTCAGAGAACATTCTAAAGTAACGTTCAGAGAACATTCTAAAGTAACATTCAGAGAACATTCTAAAGTAACGTTCAGAGAACATTCTAAAGTAACGTTCAGAGAACATTCTAAAGTAACGTTCAGAGAACATTCTAAAGTAACATTCAGAGAACATTCTAAAGTAACGTTCAGAGAACATTCAAAAGTAACATTCAGAGAACATTCTAAAGTAACATTCAGAGAACATTCTAAAGTAACATTCAGAGAACATTCTAAAGTAACGTTCAGAGAACATTCTAAAGTAACGTTCAGAGAACATTCAAAAGTAACATTCAGAGAACATTCTAAAGTAACATTCAGAGAACATTCTAAAGTAACATTCAGAGAACATTCAAAAGTAACATTCAGAGAACATTCAAATTTAACGTTCAGAGAACATTCAAAAGTAACAATCAGAGAACATTCAAAAGTAACATTCAGAGAACATTCTAAAGTAACATTCAGAGAACATTCAAAAGGAACGTTCAGAGAACATTCTAAAGTAACGTTCAGAGAACATTCTAAAGTAACGTTCAGAGAACATTCTAAAGTAACATTCAGAGAACATTCAAAAGTAACATTCAGAGAACATTCAAAAGTAACATTCAGAGAACATTCAAACGTAACATTCAGAGAACATTCAAACGTAACATTCAGAGAACATTCAAACGTAACATTCAGAGAACATTCAAAAGTAACATTCAGAGAACATTCAAAAGTAACATTCAGAGAACATTCTAAAGTAACATTCAGAGAACATTCTAAAGTAACATTCAGAGAACATTCTAAAGTAACATTCAGAGAACATTCTAAAGTAACATTCAGAGAACATTCTAAAGTAACATTCAGAGAACATTCTAAAGTAACATTCAGAGAATATTCTAAAGTAACGTTCAGAAAACATTCTAAAGTAACGTTCAGAGAACATTCTAAAGTAACGTTCAGAGAACATTCAAAAGTAACATTCAGAGAACATTCTAAAGTAACGTTCCCATAAGTTTGAACAATGAAATGGAATGTTTCCTTAATGTTGACATAACAAAAAACGTTTTTAAAACATTTAAAAAACGGAATGTTTTGAACTTTCAAAGAACCAAATTTTTTTGTATAACTTAATAGGAGAATAAAAGAGAATTCAAAGAAAACAAATGTATTTTTCAGTTGTTTACTGTAGAAAAATGTATTGTTTGCCAAATAAACTCCTGATTGAATTTTTTTTTTTTAAACAAACACAAAACGCTTGCTTTGATTTCCATATTAATCTGATCTGATGAGACGCCAGGAGAGGCTTTGCTCTGAACATGAAGAACTGAAGTCATTAACAGCTCTTCTCCTGTGTTGTAGCTGCGTAAAGCCATCGAGGGCTTTCTTCCAGCGGACGGAGTGAGGTTACGACCCATTCTGGCCAGTTTCAGAGACCGAGGCGCCAGAGGAGCCCGGATCGAAACCGCTGAGCTCCACAAACTACTGGACCATCAGGCCAGCTAGAACACCAGAACACCAGAACACAGCGGAACGAGAGGACGAGCGCACAGACGTTTTCATCCTTCTGCCCTCGTTTCCTGCACTGATTACATTCCCAGAGACGTCCTCAGTGCTGAAAACCCAAGTAAATACTGTTTTTATTTTTAGTTGCAGAAATGTTTAGACACGATGTTCTGTCGTTTCTTTGAATATTATTTGCATTGAATGGCCCTCTCTGTATAAAGACCAGTTTGGTTTGAAATGTTTGTTAGAGATTTTGATCGTCATTTGAAGCCAAACCACTTTCGTCCAATAATAACAGCAATATTGGGGGAAAATTGCACTTTTTATTGAAAATTTCAATTCTGTTGTCTACACACACGTCTTACCCGATGAGCATGTTTTCACTAATATGCAGCTTGTGTGTTTTCACTATCATCATGACGTCCTTTCTTCCTGTAATTCAGACATCAACAGCAAAATATTGAGTTTTTCTGAAGAGGTTTATTGGTGCTAAATGTGTTTATATTGAATGTATAATTGTTTGTTTTTTAATTACCACATTTTTCACAGAATCAACCCTGAATCCATTTGAGAGTTTTTTATCTAAAGCAAACTTTTAAAGAGGCCATGACATGAGAAATCAAATTTGCCTTGATCTTTGACATATGAGAGGTCTTTGTACCATTAAAACATCCTTCAAGTTTCAGAGCTTAAAACGTCGTCCTCGTTATAAGCAAAGCATTTATTTAATCAAGTTCCAAAAACGGTTCGTTTTGATGTTGCGGGATCTGTGATGTCACACGGACAAATACATTTGCATATGACCTCCTCCAGAGCAAGAGATCGACCAATAGTTATACATCATCACACCATAGGCCCCGCCCACTGCCATCATAGGCCCCGCCCACTGGCCTTCAGTCTCTTAACAACTGACATTTGACATTTACACTGGATGTGAGAGTCGCGTCAGAAGCGAATTAAACCCATTATAATGACTGACGCTGTCTACACTGATACAGTATACAGATGTGTGTTCAGATTATAATGACTGACGCTGTCTATACTGATACAGTATACAGATGTTTTATTTTAAAGGCGTCCCAGATCGAGTCAGACATTATATGTTTGTTCTGAGCATGTGCCAGAGGCACAGTGTAATGGAGAGTTCACAAAGAAGCTTCTGTCATTGACAGATGAAGCAGCGACTGTATTGAGTCTGACAGCAGCTGATCCACAAACCATCAGTAAATGATTTCATAATGCTTTGTCTGTAAATTATGGTTTTATATGGATAATGTTTTCAATGGCGAGTTTCCTGTGCAATGATGTTTGCCAAAAATAAGTGTCCGTTTACTGACAAGCCTTAAAGGAGCTACACCTTAAAAACGGTCATTTCAGACAAAGGCTCAGAATTAGGGTTGAAAATAATTGTTTCTCCACATATTATATATTTGGGGTTTTTTTGTGCAAAAAACTTCATTCTCATAAGTGAACCTCAAGGAGCATATAAAAATGTTTATAAATCCATGTCATGACCCCTTTAAAACTTTACAAAGGTTTTTAAATGACTCTTTTATAATATTTTAACTTGCTACTCACCATGAAAATATCCAAGGTTCAAACACCAACCAACCGAGCAACTTTTTAATTACATGTTATGTTATGAATGGATGCACGTCCACACCTTTCCCCATCTGGTTCAGCATTAGTGTGTGTAAGTGCAGAAACATACTCTACACTTGTGTATTATGTATTGTGTGTTTCAGGCCAACGGCTGCAGACACCAAAAGTGAATAAAACAATCTGAGAAAATGAAATCTGAGAGTGACTGGACATTTCATTTTATCTTATATCTTGTTTTTCATTCAGTGAAAGTGTTGTTTTTTGGGGCAGGCTTAGTTAGTGTATCCTTACGCAAAGAAAATATATATTTTCGATCAATATAGTAAATTGTTTAATGTATGCTGAAAAATACATTCGGTTGAGTTGTGTTTCTTCTACACAAAGTATTTGAGTTGCGTTTACAAGGAAAGTTGTGTTGGTATTACTAAAGGGTGCGTGTTAAAAAAACATGTAAAGTTTAAACACAAATTAGTTGAATTTAAAATACTCACAATTCTCATGCAAATAGTTCCCTCCAATATTTTATTTAAAAAAGGGCAGGATTTTTTTAGTGTGTGGAAACTGATTAAAATAAATTTCTCATGCATGTTTTAAGTTGTTTAAGTCGTTAATACCAAGACATCTACGAGATTGTTGAGACAAAGATAGAGCATTTCACTTTAAGTCACCATTATGATGATCGGTGTTTGCTTTAGTTGTGCTCGACTTTTTAACGTTAGTTTTATGTGGCTGCTGAAACTGTGTGTCTGTAAGGAAGATTCTGGAGATGATCCGATGGTTATTTTAATTGATGGTGACATCATCATGATTCATAGATCTCATCCCAAGGTTTATCACTGATCAAAAGTGTGTTAGTCATTGAATATGTTTAACCGTCTGGTGCAGCTCGTTTTGAGGACAAAATTACCTTCTTTTTTTATTTCAATTTAATGCTATATTTTAGTTTGATAATGTGTTTTTTTATATTTATGAAATAGTCATAATCCATTTATTACCCATTAATCACTTTTTGTGTCATAATCTTGAATCTTGGGAGCAACAGACTCTCTTTTTAAAGACGACACTTGGTGGATTATTGCTGATGTGAAAAATGTTATAGAAGTTAAATTTTATATAATGAAAAATGCACAGAAATACTATTTAAAACTATTTAAAATTATGAAATATATATTTTCCAAAACATGTTTTACTCTAGAACTGTGTAAAATATGACATCAGTAATTAGCGTATGAATCTCAACAATAGTGACAATGCATTCTGGGACCATTGTAGAATAAAACTCAACTGTCATGCGTATTGTTCAGCATGTTTACTCACAGATCTGTCTGTCTGAATATAGTGCGGTTATTCTGGAAACTCTAATGCGGGTGTGTCTCTAAATGTGTGTTATCTGTGCGATGAGAGACTGTTGGAATGTTGTGTGGGCCGGGAATAAATCTCAGCAAGAGTCTAAAGAGACCCTGAAGAGTAAAGTACCCACCCTAGATAGTGCATCTTTACGCTTTAAACCGTACGAGTGGATCCTCCTGTTTTACCAGCCCAGCCCTGAAGCCTCGGGTCATCACGACTCTCTGTCGTCTGTCAGTTCATGCTAACAAATGGAAAATAACTCTAAAACTTCTCATAGCGAAACCTGTGCGTTGATGCAGACTTTAGTTGGCGGATTAAAGAATCCTTTGATACGTTCAGGCAATGCAGTCAGGAGTGTGTTCCCGAAATGATAATCATATTCTGACATGAGCAGAAATCATTTGATATTAAAATGCATCATGTGTCGTTTTAGGTGTCTTATGTGGGTTTAGCATAACGCATCTGTCTGTAAACTGAGAATTTAAATGCAATATTTTTTTATTCTCCAGGGTTAGAAATTTCCAAGTTCCAAAATTCCAAAATTTCCCCCTAGATTATCAAACGATTTATGAGTAGTGCTGTGAAACGATTAATCGCGAGTTTTACATATATATGTGTACTGTGTATAATTATTTTGTATAGATAAATACACTCACATGCATGTACATATTTAAGAAAAATGTGTTATTTATATATAAAATATTTATATATAACATTACAGTATATACATGCAAATATTTCTTTAATATATACATTCATGTGTGTGTATTTATACAAAATAATTACACACACATATATTTTGTAAACACAAACTTTTATTTTAGATGTGATTAATCGTTGCCCAGCACTATTTATAAGTGTTTTATGAATATGAAATAATATGAAATTTTACAAGATAAAGAAGTCCAGGTGGAATATTTCTCATGGTGAGTTTGTTTTGAAAAATCACTTTTATTGTCAAAAACCTTCTTTACAACTACAAAGAAAATACACTGTAATCTTTAGCAGGGCATGTTGTCATTATATAGAATACGTCACAATATGTATCGACACTGATATGAGAAAACAAACATTTGTTATATGACATACTACCTACAAACTTATAATCAATCCATTTTCAACAATATAATATATTGTAAAAAGCAACATTTTTATAGATAAGTGCATCATAGAAAAGATGTAACAGCTTGCAGCAATATATAAAAATATAGCAAAATATTGTACTAATAAAGACAAATGCCACAACTAGATGTTTAAAATCCTGAGAGAAAACAAGCATTTGTGCAACAAGGTTTTTGACGGGATGTTTTCCCATGTGACAACTAGCCCCGGTATGTCCTCAGTCTTCAGCTTCAGTCCTACAAACAGAGAGAGAACAATATTAGCTTGTTGTTATCATTATAATACTAGCGTGTGAATCTACAGAACGGATTTTAGATGCATTTGGCTCCTGGTAAATCTTTTATGTTCCACTCTTTTCAACACGAAACCGGTTTGTCTGCATTACTGGGGCGCGTCCACGTCACTCACTCTACCAGGTGTTTTCACACGTTTACACCGTTTTATGTGAGGAGCATTGAAATATGATGAATGAAGTATGATGTATGAAAATACAGCGTGGAAACTAAGGGTAGCATCTTGTTTGCATCTATATAGAATCAACAGGTGTGTGTGAGCCGTATATTGAGCAGCATCAAACGAGGCTCATGTTCAGCAGAATGGAGAATCATAGCAATGCAGAAGCACACGTTACCTCATCACTGGATGAAGAAGAAGACTTGCGTCCTCGACCGTGTCCGTGTCCGTGACCGTGGCCGTGTCCGTGACCGTGTTCATGACTGTGTCCGTGACCCTTTTTGTGTTCTTTATCCTTCTTCTTGTCCTTGTCTTTGCACTTATCTTTGCTCTTGTCCTTGTCTTTGCACTTGTCTTTATCTTTATCTTTGTCTTTGCTCTTGTCCTTGTCTTTGTCCTTTTCTTTGCAATCACTCTGAAAAGACCCCACATAAAACAGAATAATGCAGTTAGAACACGGATAACTTCTCTTATTTGCCGTCACTATTACCCCTCGAGGGCTGAACAGGAATCTTCCGGTTTAAGCTTGACACAAAGCCATTTTACTTTTCTAATCTGATTAGTTTTGAGTAAAACCAGTGTCTTACTGGGAGGAGATGTGTCACACATGTTGCTGTTTCTGTAACTGATTTAGATTTTCTTCTAAACTTTCATTGACTATCATGAATAAGTCTTCTTACCTTGTCCTTGCTCTCTTTGTCCTTTTCTTCTTTGTCTTTATCCTTCTTTCCGAACCCAAAGATTCCCTCCACCTCTTTCCCCTCCTGCTTCTTCACCTCATCTCCTCCAACAGCTGCTGAAGAACACACCGTTTCACTTACAGATCGAACAATGAAACAATCATGTTTGGATGTTTACAGATTGATAAGTTTACCTGAGTCGAGATCGAACTCCATGATGAATGTGATGTGATGGTGATGACAGCAGTATTTATCTTCACACCAGAGCTCCTCCTCCTCACACACACACACCTGAGCATCACAACAGTTGTTAGGTGTGTTTGAGAGCGATTTCAGAGCTGATGATGCTCCTGCTTTTTTATTGACAAAAAATAATGTTACAAATACAACAGTATACAAAAAACAAAATGTAACAGAGTTGCACACTAGGGGGATTAATGTAGATCTACATAAAGACACTGAGTCCATATGAAGTCCATATAAAGCTCCCTTTCCCTTAAATTATGTAAAACAGGGGTTTTTTTACAGGAAAATTTTGCCATTAAAAAAAATAAAATGTATTATATAGACCTGACTGTGCATGTTTCTTTAGTTATCCTAAAGACCAAATAATAAATGTTTCCAAAACAACACAAATTGGCCATCAATGTTCTTTGTGATCAAAATATACACCAAGTGGCAAGCCATTGCATGTGAGATTTTTTCTTCTCCAAACCAAGATGGCCAACAGCCAGTCAGAAATGCCAAGTTGCTTCGGAATATCCATCCATTCCTTCTATCCTCTTGCAGGTAAAATAAAATGTTGTAACATCAAAAAACATCCTAAATAAAGTCTAAGTCTAATCAGTCATTATTGTAAACATTTTCAAAGTATTGATTTTAGATTTGGAGAAAATTCTTATTCATTTGTCCACTAAATTGGACATCATGCATCACTAGCTATATTTCAGCTACAATTCGTACTATTACTGTGACTGTTGTTCTTTAAATACTTCATCTGCATGTAGCAAGGAAAGCAGGAGAAGGGGAGGGGGATTGTGAAGCAACTTCCAATCCCATTACAGATTGCTGATAGGGTGTCCCAATTTAAAGGACAGGAAACATGGAAAGGCAGCCGGGGTCCTTGTAGCTCCAGTTAGCCGTTTGGCTAGTTGCCATGTAGGACATAGTGTCCCAAGGACCACCATGTATTTGTCTGGTTGTGCCCCTTTAAGGGTGTTGGATGTTGATCGCTAGTCACTTTTCTCTTATGTTTTGTTAGTTTTAAGTGACAATTGTGAAATTGAGTACCCCCTGACTTTTTTTGGTAAATTAATTTCCTAGCCAGCTCTATGTGCGTTTTTTTTGTTTGTTTATTGGTTTTGTTTAATGTATTGGTTGGTATGTAGGTGGCTAATTGTGAATGTGTATCACATAATCCTGTCTGTATTGAAGGGCTTATGGGGGTTTTCTGTGGTTTTCACAGAATGCAGTGAAGTGTCCCCTGTATCGGTAGCTCAGTTCCTATGTTCCCAGTTGGACAGTCTGAGAAATTGCTGCCCCTGTCAGCTGACTTGGCTCTGGGTTAATGTCCTGAATAATTTGATGGTCCTGTTTAATAAAGAATAATGTACTTTTCTACAACTTATTGTCTTATATGACAGATTTGTTTCTTTTCCCTTTTTTGGGCCCTATCGAGTGACACATTTTGGCGTAGTCGGCAGGTTGAGCTACTTTGGTTGTCCATTGTGTTTTGGGAGCAGTCTAATTGTTTTTTGTTGTGTTTTTGTTTTTGTTTGTTTGATTTAAAGGAAGAGAACAGTGGCTAACAGGACCAGTACCTCTTTGCATCTTTGCGGGGTCTTCTTCTGTCAAGCTTTCGAAATGGAGGATGAACTACGACAACTTTGGGCTCAAGTGGACCAGCTTCAGTTGGAGAATCAGAGACAAGTAAACAAGTACACCCTTCCCCTCATACTTGTGAGGCTCAGGTTACACCTAGTTGTGAGGTTCTTTGTGTCCAGCCATCTTTAGAGCTGACTGAACTTAAGTATATGGTTCTTAAACAACAAGCACAATTTGATTTATTGGTGAAACACTTGGCCCCTGCTACTAGTAAACCTCCAGTTAAGAATAATTGTTTTAAACGTGCATCTGATGGCCGGCCAGTTTGCATTACATGCAACTTGCCTGGACATATAGCCTGGTATTGTGAAACTGTCCTGGATACTCAGATTACTGGGGGGTATACATTAGGGAACCAACTATGCAGTTTTCCAACTAGTGAACTAGTGCAGAGCCACACGCAAGGAGGAACTGTAGATGGCTCCAGTGTGGATTCTTTCGTTTATGATCAGTTAGTAGGACCATGTCCCATTTTAAGGGTGAAGATGAGAATGTTGATGTTCCATGTTTGGTAGACACTGGCTCCATGGTGATTACTGTGACTGAGAGGTTTTTCAATAAATCTTTTTCTCACTTGAAAAAACAGGATTGTGAGTGGCTTGGCCTAAAATCTGCTAATGGACTTGACATACCTAATTTCGGCTACGTCAAACTAGATGTGACTGTTTTGAATCAGTGCATTCCAAAGCGGGGTATTTTGGTTGTTAAGGACCCTGTGAATGTAGCCTTACAAACCCGTAAGACTGTTACCCCCAGTATTTTAGGGATGAATGTCATCAGGGAGTGTTATCAGAGACTGTTTCAACAATTCTGTGCAAGTCTTTTTCAGACCCCATTAGTACAATCAGCTGCTTCTGTGTCTAGGCATGCACTTTTTCAGTGTGAGAAAACGGAGGCGATTACTAATTCAACAGTAGTATTCAAAGTAAAAGTACTAGGTGAACGACCCATTTGTATTGCTTCTGGAACCCTTTCCATGGTGCCTGTCACATGCCCCCAACTTCCTTTAGCAGAGTTTTTGTTAGAGCCTTTGGGCCCTGGTGAGGGTATTCTTCCAGAAGGATTGCTTAATTCACCTGCCCTTTTACATGCAGAGTCAAGTCAAGTCAAATATATTTATATAGCGCTTTTCACAATACAGATTGTATCAAAGCTGCTTCACAGTATCAATCAAAACAACTTAACAGTGTTTGTTTATTACTGGAAAAAGACATCCAAGTTTTGGAAGATTTAGGGTGTACCGAGCTTATTATCCATGAGATTCCGTTACAGGCTGAGGTCCCTGTTCGCCAGCCTAACTGCCATCTTCCTCCATCACAGTATGACTTGGTGAAAATGCATAATAAACATTGGATTTTTGTCATTGGATAGTCAGATTGTTAGGGAAAGTCGTAGCCCTTTCTCTTCCCCAATTGTAGTGGTGACAAAGAAAGATGGCAGCATAAGGTTATGTGTTGACTATAGGCAACTAAATGCTAAAATGCTTCCTCTGGGGGCGGCAGTGGCTCAGTGGTTCATGTAGGTTGTCTGCGAACCGAAAGGTTGGTGGTTCAATCCCCGGTTCCACCTGACCAAGTGTCGAGGTGTCCATGAGCAAGACACCTAACCCCGGCTGCTCCCGACGAGCTGGATGGCGCCTTGTATGGCTGACGTCGGTGAATGAGTGTGTGAATGGGTGAATGTGAGGCAAATGTAAAGCACTTTGGTGGCCATTGGGTCTGTGAAAGCGCTATATAAATGCAGTCCATTTACCATTTACCATTTCCTCGAATTGAGGATTCATTGGATGCATTATCAGAGGCTAGGTGGTTCTCCACTCTTGACCTGGCCAGTGGCTACAACCAGGTGCCAGTGGAAGAGAAAGATAAATTCAAGACTGCTTTTTGTACATCTTTTGGCCTCTTGGAATTTAATCGAATGCCCTTCGGCCTTTGTAATGCACCGGGCACATTTCAACGTTTGATGGAGCGCATGTTCGGAGACCAGAGGTATCATTTTGTGTTGCTTTATCTTGATGATGTAATCGTGTTTTCCTCCTCTGTTAGTCAACATCTGGAGAGGTTGGAAGAGGTGTTCTCCCGACTCCAACAACAAGGGTTAAAAGTTAAGTTATCCGAGTGTTTTTCAAAAACAGCTCAAGTACTTGGGACACGTGGTGTCTGCTGAGGGAGTGGTGACTGATCCTGGCAAGTTACAGGCCATACGGGAGTTGATGCGTCTGGTGCATTTAGCAGAATTGTGGTCGTTTCTTGGGTGTGCGGGGTACTACAGTCGCTTTGTTAAGGGTTTTGTTTCACTGGCTGCCCCGCTGCATCAATTGGTGAGTAGGCTGAGTGGAACTAAAAGGATCAGTATGGAATGAGACCTGTGAGCATGCTTTTGAGTCCTTTTGTGTTGGAGGTAGATGCCAGCCATGGAGGGCTGGGAGCTCTCTCAGGAGCATGATGGTAAACTCAGGCCTATTGCCTATGCTAGTCGGGGTCTGAGACCCTCTGAAAGAAACATGGATAATTATAGTTCCATGAAGCTTGAACTCTTGGCTGTTAAATGGGGCAGTAACAGAGAAGTTTCGAGAGTATCTGAGAGAGATGCGATGTCAGTAGGAAGTAAGAAGCTGTTACAACACTAGGAACGGGAGGGACATTGTTTTTATAGATTTCACTATTTTAGAGCCAGCCAGTGACGGTCGTGAAAATATTCTTGTTCTTACAAGAAATGTTAAAAAATGTTTTTTCAAAGTATACTCAGGCTGTGGCTACTAGAGACCAAAGAGCTAGTACCGTGGCCCAGGTGTTGGTACAACATTGGTTCCATCGCTTTGGACCTCACTCTGACATCAACGCTTTACTCATTACATCGAAAAGTAACCGTTACTCGTTATATTAAAAAGTAATCTGATTACGTAATGCATGTTACTTGAAATGCCTTTACTCATTACATAAAAAGTAATTGATACTTGTTACATCAAATAGTAATCTGGTTACGTAATGCACGTTACTTGTAATGTGTTACTTTACTCGTTACATCAAAAAAGTAATCGTTACTTTACTCGTTACATCATAAAAAAAATCTGATTATGTCATGCACGTTACTTGTAATGTGTTACTACCTCCAACACTACTCATTTCAGATGAGATGGAAAACACCTGATCACTAGTTTCTCCAGTCTGAAAACATCAATAGATCAATGTAGAGTTCAGTCAGAGGGTTCCTCATAGAGGAGAGCTACAGTAGAAATGTGTCCATTTTGAAAATAATCAGCATTATCTGCTAATAAGGGTGATTCGTCATTCTCTGGTAGACTGGGGGGATCGTGAGTCTGAGTTGTGTCCACAGAGTTGTACCTTCACCTGATCTTTGACGGAATCACGTCCTCGTGTTCCGATATCAAAGACAAGAGAAGATCATGTATGAAGTTCTTCTATGTGTGCTGGTCAAACGTGAACAAACTCAATTGCGTTTACAGTAATTGAAGCTGTATTACATTTTTTGTTTATATTTTATAGTTTATTTTAAGATTTTATAAATTTTATTCATTGGTTCGTTAAATACACAGTATTAAGGTGTTATTACTGTTTAATGTTGAAAAAAATGTGTACAAATCTTGTTTTTCATGCCCTAAGAGCAATACAAACACTTAGGAAAAAAAATCCTGACTGAGGTTCTCATAATTCATGCATGTAGGGGTTAAAATAAGTGTAACCTTATAAAACAAGTCTCTAGAATCTGTCTGACTTTAACCCTCTGGTGCTGTTCGATCATTCTCAACCAAAACATTTGATGTTTTGGTTTTTTAAAACATTTTACTTCATTGGAATGGTACGAAACTTGGTAAAGGTTTTGGCACTTGCTGTGTGAACACTCAATAAATCATGGACATGATTTGAAAAGGATAAAAGGTCCTGAATGATTTCCATTACACGAGAGTAGATGTTAAAACTTCATGCTGATTTGTACTCGGCTTTCGCCAAGATAAGCAACACTGAGACGTAGCATTACAGTAAACTATACTTCATCCATTACGCTTCTTTCCATATGCTGGTGTGACTCCCCTTCTGTCCGGCGTTAACGACTGCAGTGTACTTGGCACGTAAGCACACACGACGGCTGCAACTACAGTGTGGTCTCCCTAGTGGACCAGCACGACAACCGTCTGGATTGAGCCGAGTAGGGGACATCTCTAGGGTCTTCAAGTGGGCACCTTCCATCCTCAGTGTTTCGTCGACTAGCCCATGACACCTCAAGAGGGCTCGACAGTGACTCTGGTGTCCCAGAGTCACCCCCCTCCGTCCCCAACTCAACTCAGCCCAGCCTACTGACCTCTACATCCCTCCTGCTGCTGAGACCTAACCACAATCTCACAATCTCTCCGCAACCCGACCATACGCGCCAACCCGTTTGACTAAGGCTGTCGAGCCCCACTGGTGCATTAATATGCAGTTTCAGTGGCAACGGTCCCTTATGGCATACCACCTACCGCAAAACACAATATCTGCCCAACCACCCCTCATTCACGCAATATCCACAGGAACGTAATGACTGTAAATACTATGCAACGTGTACAAATAAACCAACAGACTCTTTAAGTTTTCAAGAATTCTACGAAACCGTAGCGTGGCGGCCTGTACTCAGCCAGCTAGAATCTTTCCGTCTCAACCACAGCCAGTTGCTGCTCCTTTCTGCTGCTTCAGATAAGTTCTTTACTGTGCGACGCAACTCTTGGCCACTGAATCCGACGTCTCTGAGGAACCGGGTTGTAGAGTGTGCCACAAAACCTCGACAACCCACTTCCACTGGGTAAACCTGGACTCTCCATCCTCGCTGTTCTGCTTCAGTGGCCAGATGAGCATACCGCAGTTTCTTCCTCTCATATGCCTCATCTACCGCATCCTCCCATGGCACTGTTAACCCTCTAGGCGCCACGGTCGAGTTTACTCGACAAGATGAGGCACTGAATAAAACGGCCGATTTTGTCAAATTGGGTGTCAAATTTCGTTCGACCTCCCCTCCACTGGATGGGAGACATGTCATACTTCATCCCCGAATAAAAAAAACGTCATGTTTCTATATAAAATGTTCGAGTTAGAGCGCATTGAATCAGTGCGATCAAAAGCGGAGCTAGTGTGAGAGTGAGCCATGTTATCAGATCCTCTCCGCAATCGCGGCGACAGTATTGTGGTGGAGACTTTGTCTAATACCACTGGGTATGTTAGACGAGGTCGAAGTATTCATAGGACAGTTAGGAGACAACGTGGAGGCAGGGTGGGGAGTCGCAATGACAATGACAGTAGTCCGAGCTGTGCACACTCGGCGCGTGCGTGAGGCAGATCTGGCCGCGCTGCTCGTATCATCTCACTCATGATCTGTGCGAGTGAGCGTTTGAACTAAACAGGTCTTGTCTACTTGTGTTTGTATGTCATATGAATAATATATATGTGCTCCATACATGGAATCAGAGTGTCTACTGTATTTAGTAAATGGAAAATCTCTACAGCAAAAGGCAACGACTACATGCATTCGGTTTGTTTCTACCATTTATTAGTAATAATTTACACAGTTTGTTTACTACTTACTATATACCTGAGCATTCAGTATTGTGCAATATAACATACAGAAGGTGCTGGACATTTTGGGGGGAAAGAAGTGCTGCATTTTATCATTAAAACATGTGACTTTTCATGAAAATTCTATAATCCAAGATTGCCGCCACCATATGATGTCATAATATGCAAATTAGATGGAAAAATGTAATCCCTACATAAACTTTGGGTCATCCTTAATATTTCTCTAATTTACAGAAAGTCTCTATCTTTTATCACTTTTAAGATATAGCCTTTTGAAATTAAGATGTCAAAATCGAACGTTTTAGGAAAAAACCTCTGGCGCCTAAAGGGTTAACTCTATCAGTTGAACAATGCGTGCTGATCCGGACCACAAAACAATATCTGGTCGTAGGTTAGTGGTGGCAATCTCAGGTGGAAAAATAAGCCGTTGATCAAGATCAGCCAGCATCTTCCAGTCCCTAACAGCTTCCAGTTGTCCTGGGCGAGAATTGGTGTTAACACCTTTTCTTGGTGGTTGCTCGCCTGGGCGGAGGAATATTGTCTTCTGCGTGTAATGTTTTGCTAGAACAGGCGGCAACTTATATTGGTCATACTACGCTTGCCTTCCAATGCTAAAGCCAAACATCGCAATACTTGGTCATGGTGCCAAGTAAACCGACCTTGGATAAAAGCGACCTTACATCCTGTCAAAATGTGCCTTAATGTGGCAGGTGATGAACACAAAGGACAAGAGGGATCCTCTCCTACCCAGAGGTTTAGGTTCTGAATCTAGTCTCATGTAAATTACATTTAGCCAAGGCTGCATAGCCGACTCCGTGTTATAAATACGTTAGATCTATAACTTCTGCCACTAAAGATTGCTTTATCAATAATCTTCCTAATCAGTTTCATCATCTCAGCATCCCAGATAGCTTAGAAGAACTCGATATTGCAACAGAAACTTTTAACTCTCTCTTTTCCAGCACTTTAGACGCAGTTGCTCCATTGCGCTTAAAGAAGATTAAAGAAAATAGTCCAACTCCGTGGTACAACGAGCACACCCAGGCCCTTAAGAGAGCAGCCAGAAAAATGGAGCGCAACTGGAAGAAAACTGAACTAGAGGTATTTCGGATTTCATGGAAGGAGAGCTCGATTGCTTACAGAGAGGCTTTAAAAGCTGCTAGATCTGCTTATTTTTCAACCCTATTAGAAGAAAATAAACATAATCCTAGGTATTTATTTGAAACAGTAGCTAAACTAACGAGAAATAAAGCTTCAAGCTCAGAAGTGTCCAAGCAACACAGCAGTAATGACTTTATGAACTTCTTCACTTATAAGATTGATAATATTAGGGACAAAATTATAACTATGCAACCGTCTACCACAGTATTGCATCAGGGAGTGCATTGTAGTCTCCCTGAGGAAAAATTTGATTCATTTGTTGCCATAGGAGAGGAAGAATTTTCTAAACTTGTTAATTCATCTAAATCAACAACTTGTATGTTAGATCCTATACCGACTAAGCTACTGAAAGAGATGTTTCCAGAGGTCATATATCCTCTTCTTAATATCATTAATTCATCTTTGTCTCTAGGATACGTACCAAAAACCTTTAAGCTGGCTATGATAAAACCGCTTGTTAAAAAACCGCAACTTGATCATACAAAATTAGTCAATTACAGGCCGATCTCGAATTTGCCTTTTCTGTCAAAGATATTAGAAAAAGCAGTATCCTCACAACTGTGCTCCTTTCTAGAAAGAGATGATATCTGCGAGGATTTTCAGTCCGGATTCAGACCGTACCATAGCACTGAGACAGCTCTCATCAGAGTCACACATGATCTGCTCTTATCATCCGATCGTGGTTGTATCTCTCTATTAGTGTTACTCGATCTTAGTGCTGCATTTGATACTATTGGCCACAACATTCTTTAAAATAGACTCGAAAATTATGTTGGCATTAGTGGAGTTGCACTAGCATGGTTTAAATCATACTTATCTGGCCGTTATCAGTTTGTAGAAGTAAATGAAGAGATGTCTTATCGATCACAAGTTCAGTATGGCGTACCACAAGGCTCAGTACAAGGACCGCTGCTGTTCACTCTGTACATGCTACCATTAGGAGATATCATTAGGGAACATGGAGTTAGTTTTCACTGTTATGCCGATGATACTCAGCTCTATATTTCTTCAAAACCTAACGAAACTTACCCATTCACAAAATTAACGGAATGCATAGCCGATATAAAAAATTGGATGACTAGTAATTTCCTACTACTAAATTCTGAAAAAACAGAGATTCTAATTATTGGACAAAAAACTTCCACACGTAATAACCTAGAATACTGTCTAACACTTGATGGCTGCTCTGTTAAGTCTTCGTCGTCGGTTAGGAACCTGGGTGTGTGTGTGTGTGTGTGTGTGTGTGTGTGTGTGTGTGTGTGTGTGTGTGTGTGTGTGTGTGTGTGTGTGTGTGTGTGCTCTTTGATACCAATCTCTCATTTGAAAGTCACATGTCTAGTATCTGTAAAACCGCATTTTTCCATCTTAAAAACATATCTAAATTACGCCATATGCTCTCATTAACAAATGCAGAACGATTAGTTCATGCGTTCATGACCTCAAGGCTAGATTATTGTAATGCTCTACTGGGTGGTTGCCCTGCACGCTTAATAAACAAACTACAGCTAGTTCAAAACGCAGCCGCTCGAGTTCTTATTAGAACCAGGAAGTATGACCATATTAGCCCGGTTCTGTCAACACTGCATTGGCTGCCTATTAAACATCGTATAAATTTTAAAATATTGTTGATTACTTACAAAGCACTAAATGGTTTAGCTCCCAGTGCTTGAGCGAGCTCTTAAAGCATTATAGTCCTTCACGTCTATTGCGATCTCAAAACTCCGGCCAGTTGATAATACCTAGAATATCTAAATCGACTGCAGGCGGGAGATCCTTTTCCTATTTAGCACCAAAACTTTGGAACATTCTTCCTACCATTGTCCGGGAAGCAGACACACTCTGTCAGTTCAAAGCTAGACTAAAAACACATCTCTTTGACCTAGCATACACATAATACATTATAGACTTCTATAATTCAATGTTAGGCTGCATAGATTAGGTCAGCCGGAACTGGGAACACTTCCCTTAAATCCTGATGTACTCGTTACATCATAAGAAGAATGGCATCTACGCTAATATTAGTGTCTTTGTTTATCCCAAGGTTTTCCCGCAGCCTGCCGGATCCAGGCCGTATCCAGATCTGACGAAGGAGATTCGCCTGGACCCGATGACAATGCAGTGCTGAAGTGTCAACTATCCTCTCCCTATGGAGGATCCCTTTCCCACTCTACAGATAAAGCGTTGTTGAAAATCCGGTTCGCGTACCCCGAAGTGATAAAATAAAACAAAATTCTTTATCTAATGTATAGGCAAGACAAGTAGTTTGTTTAGGCATGGTTTGTTGGGAAATTACAAACCTGCGCACACATATTCAAACGAATTTAACTATAGAATCAATTTTTAATGCGCATGTGAACGCCATCAGGTCACAGGTTCGCGTTTAAAGTCTGTTTAGAGAGAACGGCGTCGTCTTAGTGGCCCCTAATGTAATAACAAATGATCATTTTGCTGGAAGTGAATCAATCAAAACCAACTTTAGCTGGAAATAACATTATTCAAAAATCGCTATAAAGCCAATACAATCTCTGTTACCGTAAATTGTATGTTTATCTCTGTAAAGCTGCTTTGAAACAATCTCCATTGTTAAAAGCGCTATAAAAATGAAGATGACTTGACTTGACTTCTGCGGTGATGAGAGAACATCATATGTTGACCTGATAAGGAAACTGATCCTACTCTTCCATTGACCAAAGGTCTTGCCAGCCCATCTTACGTTGTTCCACACTCTCCCATCTCATCCACTCTCCCTGCTTGGCCTGGGAAATGGCCTTTATACACCTCATCCTCTCCTCCTGCTTTCGCACCTCGTTGACTACCAGCTTCCTCCTTTGAGCTGGGCCTGCCTTGTGCCATTTAGGAGGAGCTAAACTGAACCCAAAACCCCCTCTTCCATGCTGTACCTGTCCCACGATATCCCCAATTTGAAGGGCAGCCTTTGCCTCTACTACAGATTTCTTTGCTGACCACTTCCTACCAGTTTTTAACACAGGGGAAAAAAACACTTGTATTGTTTGTGCACTGGAAATGAATGTGAGACGAGTTTCCTCTAGTGGAAGCGTTTGGTACTGCAGCCGAACAACATCTCATTTCTTGAGATATGAACCTCAAATTTAAGTGAAGTGATGATAATTTTCATTTCAGGGTGAACTAAACCTTTAACTCTAGCAAATGTGTATTTTTGATTAGTTTCGACATGAAAAGAGTTGTGTTGTTGCAGCACACAGATGTACACGACTGAAAACAACAGTAAAAAGTCTTTATTCAGTAATCATTCCGTTTGTCATTGTAAAAACATGATCTGTAATTTTTTCAGACAGTGCAAAGTTGATTTTCTCCAAATCAGAATCATCATGAGATCAGTGAAGCGGCTCGGCTCGGATTTACAGTCGGACCTGCGCGGTCCACACACACAGAAGGCCACAGACGGACACACACGCGAGAGAAACACACGAAACTGCGCTGAGATTCGCAGGGCAGGTCTGAAGCGTTAGCATGAGGGGAGGAGCTCTGGCAGTTTGACTGGCACATTCACTGTCCTATCAGCATTAGTTCCTGTATGAGGCTCCTCTCACACAGTCTCTGATTGGCAGGATTTTCAGGCAGTGAGGCCTCTCATTGGTGCTGCTCTGTGATTGGCTAATCCATAATGTCTCTCCATCAGAAGACGTAGATTTTGTCTCTCTGAACCGCGTCGAGGTCGTCGTCCATCGTGAGCAGAACCTGAGATAGACAGACAGATGTGTGTTTATCACCAGTGTTGTGTGGAACTCATTACAAGTAACTTGATTAACGTAATCAGATTACTTTTTTCAAGTAACTAGTAAAGTAACGCATTACTTTTAAAATTTACAACAAAATATCTGAGTTACTTTTTCAAATAAATAACGCAAGTTACTTTGTTTTTCACATTTATTGACTGACAGCTCTCCTGTCCTCATGTTGAGACAAATCGAAGTGCAGAGGCGTGTGTGTGTGTGTGTGTGTGTGTGTGTGTGTGTGAAGATGATGGTTATTGTAGTTCAGTCAGGACCACTTTGAGACAGAAATGTATTGACAGTGTTTGGCGAGAGGCTTAGGCTCTAAGGTGCTCGAGCTGCCATACTAGACATATTAAGCCTGTTAATAACCAAATGTTTCTTATTATTATTTGTTTTTATTGGTAAAGAAAGTGTTAAAACTTGTTTCTCCTGCACCCTCTTCTTTTGTTATCCAGAACAGCAGCTGAAAGGTGTTTGAGCGGCGCCCTCTACTCTACTCTACTCTAATGTATCTACTGTACTCTACTGTACTCTACTGTACTGTACTCGGCTGTACTATACCTCACTGTACTCTACTGTACTCTACTGTACTGTACTCGGCTGTACTATACCTCACTGTACTCTACTCTAATGTATCTACTGTACTCTACTGTACTCTACTGTACTCTACCTCACTGTACTCTACTGTACTGTACTCTACTGTACTCTACCTCACTGTACTCTACTGTACTCTACTCTACTGTACTCTACTGTACTGTACTCGGCTGTACTATACCTCACTGTACTCTACTCTAATGTATCTACTGTACTCTACTGTACTCTACTGTACTCTACCTCACTGTACTCTACTGTACTGTACTCTACTGTACTCTACCTCACTGTACTCTACTGTACTCTACTCTACTGTACTCTACTGTACTCTACCTCACTGTACTCTGCCTCACTGTACTCTACTGTACTGTACTCTAATGTACTCTACCTCACTGTACTCGACTGTACTGTACTCTACTGTACTCTACTGTACTCTACCTCACTGTACTCTACCTCACTGTACTCTACTGTACTGTACTCTACTGTACTCTACTCTACTGTACTCTACTGTACTCTACCTCACTGTACTCTACCTCACTGTACTCTACTGTACTGTACTCTACTGTACTCTACCTCACTGTACTCTACTGTACTCTACTCTACTGTACTCTACTGTACTCTACCTCACTGTACTCTGCCTCACTGTACTCTACTGTACTGTACTCTAATGTACTCTACCTCACTGTACTCGACTGTACTGTACTCTACTGTACTCTACTGTACTCTACCTCACTGTACTCTACTGTACTGTGCTCTACTGTACTGTACTCTACTGTACTCTACTGTACTGTACTCTACTGTACTCTACTGTACTCTACTCTACTCGACTGTACTTTACCTCTACTGTACACTACTGTACTTTACCTCTTCTGTACACTACTGTACTTTACCTCTACTGTACTGTACTCTATCTCACTTTACTGTACTCTACCTCACTGTACTCTACTGTACTGTACTCTATCTCACTTTACTGTACTCTACCTCACTGTACTCTACTGTACTCGAATGTACTCTACTGTACTCTACCTCTACTGTACACTACTGTACTCTACCTCACTGTACTCTACTGTGCTCGACTGTACTCTACCTCTACTGCACTGTACTCTACCTCACTGTACTCTACTGTACTCTACCTCACTGTACTCTACTGTACTGTACTCTACTGTACTCTACCTCACTGTACTCTACTGTACTCGACTGTACTCTACCTCTACTGTACAGTACTGTACTCAACTTCTACTGTACTCTACCTCTACTGTACTCTACCTCTACTGTACTCTACCTCTACTGTACTCTACCTCTACTGTACTCTACCTCGACTGTACTCTACCTCGACTGTACTCGACTGTACTCGACTGTACTGTACTCTACCTCTACTGTACTCTACTCCACTCTACTCTACCGTACTCCACTCTACTCTACCGTACTCTACCGTACTCTACCGTACTCTACCGTACTCTACTCCACCGTACTCGACCGCACTCTACTCTACTGTACTCTACCATACCCTACCGTACTCTACCGTACTCTACCGTACTCTACTGTACCCTACCGTACTCTACTGTACTCTACCGTACCTTACTGTACCCTACCGTACTCTACCGTACTTTGCCGTACCCTACTGTACTCTACCGTACTCTACTGCACTATACTTATACTGTACTCTACTGTACTGCACTATACTGTACTATACTTATACCGTACTTTACTGCACTGTACTGTACCCTACCGTACTCTACTGTACTTATACTGTACTCTATTGTACTCTACTTATACTGTACTATACTGTACTCGACCTATACTGTACTCTACGTACACTCCACTTATACTGTACTCTACTCTGCTGTACCCGACTGTACTCTACTGTAGTATACTTATACTGTACTCTACTGTACTCTACTCATACTGTACTCTACTCATATTACACTCTACTGTCCTCTACTTATACTGTACTCTACTTATACTGTACTCTACGGTACTCTACTGTCCTCTACTTATACTATACTCTACTGTACTCTACTGTCCTCTACTTATACTGTACTCTACTTATACTGTACTCTACTTATACTGTCCTCTACTGTCCTCTACTTATACTGTACTCTACTTATACTGTACTCTACTGTCCTCTACTTATACTGTACTCTACTTATACTGTACTCTACTGTACTCTACCTATACTGTACTCTACTGTACTATACTGGACTCTACTGTACTCTACTTATACTGTACTCGACTGTACTCGGCTGTACTCACCTGTACTGTATTCTACTGTACTGTACTCTACTTATACTGTACTCTACTGTACTGTATTCTACTGTACTGTACTATACTTATACCGTACTCTGCTGCACTGTACTGTACCCTACCGTACTCTACTGTACTTATCCTGTACTCTATTGCACTCTACTTATACTGTACTATACTTTACTCGGCCTATACTGTTCTCTACGTACACTTCACTTATACTGTACTCTACTCTACTGTACCCGATTGTACTCTACTGTACTATACTTATACTGTACTCTACTCTACTGTACTCTACTCATACTGTACTCTACTCATTGCACTCTACTGTCCTCTACTTGTACTGTACTCTACTTATACTGTACTCTACTGTACTCTACTGTCCTCTACTTATACTGTACTCTACTGTCCTCTACTGTCCTCTACTGTCCTCTACTTATACTGTCCTCTACTTATACTGTACTCTACTGTCCTCTACTTATACTGCACTCTACTTATACTGTCCTCTACTGTCCTCTACTGTCCTCTACTTACACTGTCCTCTACTTATACTGTACTCTACTGCCCCCTACTTATACTGTACTCTACTGTACTATACTGTTCTATACTGTACTCTACTCGACTGTACTCGACTGTACTGTATTCTACTGTACTGTACTCTACTTACACTGTACTCTACTGTACTGTACCCTACCGTACTCTACTGTACTTATACTGTACTATACTGTACTCGACTTATACTGTACTCTACGTACACTCCACTTAAAATGTACTATACTCTACTGTACCCGACTGTACTCTACTGTAGTATACTTATACTGTACTCTACTATACTATACTCTA
Source organism: Rhinichthys klamathensis goyatoka (assembly GCF_029890125.1). Lineage (NCBI taxonomy): Eukaryota > Metazoa > Chordata > Actinopteri > Cypriniformes > Leuciscidae > Rhinichthys > Rhinichthys klamathensis. The sequence continues at coordinate 79,431 of NW_026607368.1, forward strand.
CTGTACTCTACTGTACTGTACTCTACTGTACTATACTTATACTGTACTCTACTATACTATACTCTACTGTACTCTACTCTACTGTACTCTACTCATATTGCACTCTACTGTCCTCTACTGTCCTCTACTGTCCTCTACTAATACTGTACTCTACTGTCCTCTACTGTCCTCTACTGTCCTCTACTTATACTGTACTCTACTGTACTGTACTCTACTGTCCTCTACTTATACTGTACTCTACTGTCCTCTACTGTCCTCTACTTATACTGTCCTCTACTTATACTGTCCTCTACTGTCCTCTACCTCTACTGTACTCTACTGTCCTCTACTTATACGGTCCTCTACTTATACTGTCCTCTACTGTCCTCTACTTATACTGTACTCTACTTATACTGTACTCTACTGTCCTCTACTTATACTGTCCTCTACTTATACTGTACTCTACTTATACTGTACTCTACTGTCCTCTACTGTCCTCTACTTATACTGTCCTCTACTTATACTGTACTCTACTTATACTGTACTCTACTTATACTGTACTCTACTTATACTGTACTCTACTGTCCTCTACTGTCCTCTACTTATACTGTGCTCTACTTATACTGTCCTCTACTGTCCTCTACTGTACTCTACTTATACTGTACTCTACTTATACTGTCCTCTACTTATACTGTCCTCTACTGTCCTCTACCTCTACTGTACTCTACTGTCCTCTACTTATACGGTCCTCTACTTATACTGTCCTCTACTGTCCTCTACTTATACTGTACTCTACTTATACTGTACTCTACTGTCCTCTACTTATACTGTCCTCTACTTATACTGTACTCTACTTATACTGTACTCTACTGTCCTCTACTGTCCTCTACTTATACTGTCCTCTACTTATACTGTACTCTACTTATACTGTACTCTACTTATACTGTACTCTACTTATACTGTACTCTACTGTCCTCTACTGTCCTCTACTTATACTGTGCTCTACTTATACTGTCCTCTACTGTCCTCTACTGTACTCTACTTATACTGTACTCTACTTATACTGTACTCTACTGTCCTCTACTTATACTGTCCTCTACTTATACTGTCCTCTACTTATACTGTACTCTACTTATACTGTCCTCTACTTATACTGTACTCTACTGTCCTCTACTTATACTGTCCTCTACTGTACTCTACTTATACTGTCCTCTACTGTACTCTACTTATACTGTACTCTACTGTGCTCTACTTATACCGCACTCTACTGTACTCTACTGTACTCTACTGTATTCTACTGTACTGTACTCTACTTATTCTGTACTCTACTGTACTCTACTTATACTGTACTCTACTGTACTCTACTTACACCGCACTCTACTGTACTCTACTGTACTGTATTCTACTGTACTGTACTCTACTTATACTGTCCTCTACTGTCCTCTACCTCTACTGTACTCTACTGTCCTCTACTGTCCTCTACTTATACGGTCCTCTACTTATACTGTCCTCTACTGTCCTCTACTTATACTGTACTCTACTTATACTGTCCTCTACTGTCCTCTACTTATACTGTCCTCTACTTATACTGTACTCTACTGTCCTCCACTGTCCTCTACTGTACTCTACTGTCCTCTACTGTCCTCTACTGTCCTCTACTGTCCTCTACTGTCCTCTACTTATACTGTCCTCTACTGTCCTCTACTTATACTGTCCTCTACTGTCCTCTACTTATACTGTACTCTACTGTCCTCTACTGTCCTCTACTTATACTGTACTCTACTGTCCTCTACTGTCCTCTACTGTACTCTACTTATACTGTACTCTACTGTCCTCTACTGTCCTCTACTTATACTGTACTCTACTTATACTGTACTCTACTGTCCTCTACTTATACTGTACTCTACTTATATTGTACTCTACTGTACTCTACTTATACTGTACTCTACTGTACTCTACTTATACTGTACTCGACTGTATTCTACTGTACTGTACTCTACTTATACTGTACTCTACTCTACTGTACTCTACTGTACTCTACTACACTCCACTCTACTGTGCTGTACTCTACTTATACTGTACTCTACTCTACTGTACTGTACTCTACTGTACTCTACTGTACTCTACTCTACTCCACTGTACTCTACTGTACTCTACTTATACTCTACTCTACTCTACTCTACTCTACTCTACTCTACTGTACTCTACTTATACTGTACTCTACTTATACCGTACTCGACTGTACTCTACTCTACTGTACTCTACTTATACTGCACTCTACTGTACTCGACTGTACTCGACTGTACTCTACTGTACTGTACTTGTACTGTACTCTACTGTACTGTATTCTACTGTACTGTACTCTACTTATACTGTACTCTACTGTGCTCTACTGTACTGTATTCTACTGTAATGTACTCTACTTGTACTTTACTCTACTTGTACTTTACTCTACTGTACTGTACTCTACTGTACTGTACTCTACTCTACTGTACTCTACTGTACTCTACTCTACTGTACTCTACTCTACTGTACTCCACTCTACTGTACTCTACTTATACTGTACTCTACTGTACTCTACTGTACTCTACTCTACTGTACTGTACTCCACTCTACTGTACTCTACTTATACTGTACTCGGCTGTACTCTACTGTGCTCCACTGTACTCTACTCTACTTCTACTGTACTCTACTCTACTTCTACTGTACTCTACTCTACTTCTACTGTACTCTACTGTACTGTACTCTACTTATACTGTACTCTACTTATACTGTACTCTACTCTACTCTACTGTACTGTACTCTACCTCTACTGTACTCTACTCTACTGTACTGTACTCTACTGTACTCTACTCTACTTATACTGTACTCTACTGTACTGTACTCTACCTCTACTGTACAGGAGTGAATCTGCATTTCCTTCAGCCTGAGGATTATTATGTCACTTTTAGTGTGAAAGGGTCTTTACATTTGCCCAAAAATATGACTTTTTTGTTATAAAAAACAAGCCCTGTCCAGGTGGGATAAAGTAACGCAAAAGTAACGTAAAGCATTACTTTTCTAAAAAGTAACTAAGTAACGCAAGTAGTTT